>NC_134266.1:274602208-274705430 GCF_031893055.1 Leptodactylus fuscus | reverse complement strand
TAACTAACACTGTGGCAGACATGGCTGAGTTCATGTTGGGGTGCTTTACAACCGACAAGCGTATTGTCAAAATCATGGAGGACAACCAGTACTGGATCTTTGCTATCCTTGACCCCCGGTATAAAAACAACATCTCGTCTTTTATTCCGGTAGAGGGGAGGGCCAATCGCATCAATGCTTGCCACAGGCAATTGGTGCAGAATATGATGGAGATGTTTCCAGCATGTGACGTTGGCGGCAGGGAGGGCAGTTCCTCCAGTAGGCAACCAAGTTCTCACCGGTCCACACAAACGAGGGGCACACTGTCTAAGGTCTGGGACACCTTGATGGCACCCCCTCGCCAAAGTGCCGCCACGGAGGGTCCTAGCACGGAGGGTCCTAGTGTCACCAGGCGTGAGAAGTATAGGCGCATGTTGCGGGAATACCTTTCCGACCACAGCCCTGTCCTCTCCGACCCCTCTGCGCCCTACACGTATTGGGTGTCGAAGTTGGACCTGTGGCTTGAACTTGCCCTATATGCCTTGGAGGTGCTGTCCTGTCCTGCCGCCAGCGTCCTATCTGAGAGGGTGTTCAGTGCAGCCGGTGGCATCATCACTGACAAGCGCACCCGTCTGTCAGCTGAGAGTGCCGACCGGCTCACTTTGATAAAAATGAACCACCACTGGGTAGAGCCGTCATTTTTGTGCCCACCTGTGTAAAGCACCCCAACATGAAACTCCATGTCTGTACTCAACCTCTCCAATTCCTCCGCATCCTCATACTCATCCACCATAAGCGTTGCACAATTCTGCTAATACTAGGCTCCCTCCACCCTGATTTCCCCCAACTCTGCTGGTTAGAAGCTCCCTCTACCCTGATTTCCACCAACTCTGCTGGTTAGAGGCTCCCTCCACCATGAATTTGCCCAAACTGGGCTGTTTAGAGGCTCCCTCCACCATGAATTGGTCCAAACTGGGCTGTTTAGAGGCTCCCTCCACCATGAATTTGCCCAAACTGGGCTGGTTAGAGGCTCCCTCCACCATGAATTGGTCCAAACTGGGTTTTTTAGAGGCTCCCTCCACCATGAATTGGTCCAAACTTGGCTGTTTAGAGGCTCCCTCCACCATGAATTGGTCCAAACTGGGCTGTTTAGAGGCTCCCTCCACCATGAATTTGCCCAAACTGGGCTGTTTAGAGGCTCCCTCCACCATGAATTGGTCCAAACTGGGCTGTTTAGAGGCTCCCTCCACCATTAATTGGTCCAAACTTGGCTGGTTAGAGGCTCCCTCCACCATGAATTTCCCAAAACTTGGCTGTTTAGAGGCTCCCTCCACCATTAATTGGTCCAAACTGGGCTGGTTAGAGGCTCCCTCCACCATGAATTTGCCCAAACTGGGCTGTTTAGAGGCTCCCTCCACCATGAATTGGTCCAAACTGGGTTTTTTAGAGGCTCCCTCCACCATGAATTGGTCCAAACTGGGCTGTTTAGAGGCTCCCTCCACCATGAATTTGCCCAAACTGGGCTGTTTAGCGGCTCCCTCCACCATTAATTGGTCCAAACTGGGCTGGTTAGAGGCTCCCTCCACCATGAATTTGCCCAAACTGGGCTGTTTAGAGGCTCCCTCCACCATGAATTTGCCCAAACTGGGCTGGTTAGAGGCTCCCTCCACCATGAATTGGTCCAAACTGGGGTTTTTAGAGGCTCCCTCCACCATGAATTGGTCCAAACTGGGGTTTTTAGAGGCTCCCTCCACCATGAATTGGTCCAAACTTGGCTGTTTAGAGGCTCCCTCCACCATGAATTGGTCCAAACTGGGGTGGTTAGAGGCTCCCTCCACCATTAATTGGTCCAAACTGGGCTGGTTAGAGGCTCCCTCCACCATTAATTGGTCCAAACTGGGCTGGTTAGAGGCTCCCTCCACCATGAATTGGTCCAAACTGGGGTTTTTAGAGGCTCCCTCCACCATGAATTGGTCCAAACTTGGCTGTTTAGAGGCTCCCTCCACCATTAATTGGTCCAAACTGGGCTGGTTAGAGGCTCCCTCCACCATAAATTGGTCCAAACTGGGTTTTTTAGAGGCTCCCTCCACCATGAATTGGTCCAAACTGGGGTTTTTAGAGGCTCCCTCCACCATGAATTGGTCCAAACTGGGCTGTTTAGCGGCTCCCTCCACCATTAATTGGTCCAAACTGGGCTGGTTAGAGGCTCCCTCCACCATGAATTTGCCAAACTGGGCTGTTTAGAGGCTCCCTCCACCATGAATTTGCCCAAACTGGGCTGGTTAGAGGCTCCCTCCACCATGAATTGGTCCAAACTGGGGTTTTTAGAGGCTCCCTCCACCATGAATTGGTCCAAACTTGGCTGTTTAGAGGCTCCCTCCACCATTAATTGGTCCAAACTGGGCTGGTTAGAGGCTCCCTCCACCATGAATTTGCCCAAACTGGGCTGTTTAGAGGCTCCCTCCACCATGAATTGGTCCAAACTGGTTTTTTAGAGGCTCCCTCCACCATGAATTGGTCCAAACTGGGCTGTTTAGAGGCTCCCTCCACCATGAATTTGCCCAAACTGGGCTGTTTAGCGGCTCCCTCCACCATTAATTGGTCCAAACTGGGCTGGTTAGAGGCTCCCTCCACCATGAATTTGCCCAAACTGGGCTGTTTAGAGGCTCCCTCCACCATGAATTTGCCCAAACTGGGCTGGTTAGAGGCTCCCTCCACCATTAATTGGTCCAAACTGGGCTGGTTAGAGGCTCCCTCCACCATGAATTTGCCCAAACTGGGCTGTTTAGAGTCTCCCTCCACCATGAATTTGCCCAAACTGGGCTGGTTAGAGGCTCCCTCCACCATGAATTGGTCCAAACTGGGGTTTTTAGAGGCTCCCTCCACCATGAATTGGTCCAAACTTGGCTGTTTAGAGGCTCCCTCCACCATTAATTGGTCCAAACTGGGCTGGTTAGAGGCTCCCTCCACCATGAATTGGTCCAAACTGGGTTTTTTAGAGGCTCCCTCCACCATGAATTTGCCCAAACTGGGCTGTTTAGAGGCTCCCTCCACCATGAATTTCCCAAAACTTGGCTGTTTAGAGGCTCCCTCCACCATTAATTGGTCCAAACTGGGCTGGTTAGAGGCTCCCTCCACCATGAATTTGCCAAACTGGGCTGTTTAGAGGCTCCCTCCACCATGAATTTGCCCAAACTGGGCTGTTTAGAGGCTCCCTCCACCATGAATTGGTCCAAACTGGGTTTTTTAGAGGCTCCCTCCACCATGAATTGGTCCAAACTTGGCTGTTTAGAGGCTCCCTCCACCATGAATTTGCCCAAACTGGGCTGTTTAGCGGCTCCCTCCACCATTAATTGGTCCAAACTGGGCTGTTTAGAGGCTCCCTCCACCATGAATTTGCCCAAACTGGGCTGTTTAGCGGCTCCCTCCACCATTAATTGGTCCAAACTGGGCTGGTTAGAGGCTCCCTCCACCATGAATTTGCCCAAACTGGGCTGTTTAGAGGCTCCCTCCACCATGAATTTGCCCAAACTGGGCTGGTTAGAGGCTCCCTCCACCATGAATTGGTCCAAACTGGGTTTTTAGAGGCTCCCTCCACCATGATTTGGTCCAAACTGGGGTTTTTAGAGGCTCCCTCCACCATGAATTGGTCCAAACTTGGCTGTTTAGAGGCTCCCTCCACCATGAATTGGTCCAAACTGGGGTGGTTAGAGGCTCCCTCCACCATTAATTGGTCCAAACTGGGCTGGTTAGAGGCTCCCTCCACCATTAATTGGTCCAAACTGGGCTGGTTAGAGGCTCCCTCCACCATGAATTGGTCCAAACTGGGGTTTTTAGAGGCTCCCTCCACCATGAATTGGTCCAAACTTGGCTGTTTAGAGGCTCCCTCCACCATTAATTGGTCCAAACTGGGCTGGTTAGAGGCTCCCTCCACCATAAATTGGTCCAAACTGGGTTTTTTAGAGGCTCCCTCCACCATGAATTGGTCCAAACTGGGGTTTTTAGAGGCTCCCTCCACCATGAATTGGTCCAAACTGGGCTGTTTAGCGGCTCCCTCCACCATTAATTGGTCCAAACTGGGCTGGTTAGAGGCTCCCTCCACCATGAATTTGCCCAAACTGGGCTGTTTAGAGGCTCCCTCCACCATGAATTTGCCCAAACTGGGCTGGTTAGAGGCTCCCTCCACCATGAATTGGTCCAAACTGGGGTTTTTAGAGGCTCCCTCCACCATGAATTGGTCCAAACTTGGCTGTTTAGAGGCTCCCTCCACCATTAATTGGTCCAAACTGGGCTGGTTAGAGGCTCCCTCCACCATGAATTTGCCCAAACTGGGCTGTTTAGAGGCTCCCTCCACCATGAATTGGTCCAAACTGGGTTTTTTAGAGGCTCCCTCCACCATGAATTGGTCCAAACTGGGCTGTTTAGAGGCTCCCTCCACCATGAATTTGCCCAAACTGGGCTGTTTAGCGGCTCCCTCCACCATTAATTGGTCCAAACTGGGCTGGTTAGAGGCTCCCTCCACCATGAATTTGCCCAAACTGGGCTGTTTAGAGGCTCCCTCCACCATGAATTTGCCCAAACTGGGCTGGTTAGAGGCTCCCTCCACCATTAATTGGTCCAAACTGGGCTGGTTAGAGGCTCCCTCCACCATGAATTTGCCCAAACTGGGCTGTTTAGAGTCTCCCTCCACCATGAATTTGCCCAAACTGGGCTGGTTAGAGGCTCCCTCCACCATGAATTGGTCCAAACTGGGGTTTTTAGAGGCTCCCTCCACCATGAATTGGTCCAAACTTGGCTGTTTAGAGGCTCCCTCCACCATTAATTGGTCCAAACTGGGCTGGTTAGAGGCTCCCTCCACCATGAATTGGTCCAAACTGGGTTTTTTAGAGGCTCCCTCCACCATGAATTTGCCCAAACTGGCTGTTTAGAGCTCCCTCCACCATGAATTTCCCAAAACTTGGCTGTTTAGAGGCTCCCTCCACCATTAATTGGTCCAAACTGGGCTGGTTAGAGGCTCCTCCACCATGAATTTGCCCAAACTGGGCTGTTTAGAGGCTCCCTCCACCATGAATTTGCCCAAACTGGGCTGTTTAGAGGCTCCCTCCACCATGAATTGGTCCAAACTGGGTTTTTTAGAGGCTCCCTCCACCATGAATTGGTCCAAACTTGGCTGTTTAGAGGCTCCCTCCACCATGAATTTGCCCAAACTGGGCTGTTTAGCGGCTCCCTCCACCATTAATTGGTCCAAACTGGGCTGGTTAGAGGCTCCCTCCACCATGAATTTGCCCAAACTGGGCTGTTTAGAGGCTCCCTCCACCATGAATTTGCCCAAACTGGGCTGGTTAGAGGCTCCCTCCACCATGAATTGGTCCAAACTGGGGTTTTTAGAGGCTCCCTCCACCATGAATTGGTCCAAACTTGGCTGTTTAGAGGCTCCCTCCACCATAAATTGGTCCAAACTGGGGTGGTTAGAGGCTCCCTCCACCATTAATTGGTCCAAACTGGGCTGGTTAGAGGCTCCCTCCACCATTAATTGGTCCAAACTGGGCTGGTTAGAGGCTCCCTCCACCATTAATTGTCCAAACTGGGCTGGTTAGAGGCTCCCTCCACCATGAATTTGCCCAAACTGGGCTGTTTAGAGGCTCCCTCCACCATGAATTTGCCCAAACTGGGCTGGTTAGAGGCTCCCTCCACCATGAATTGGTCCAAACTGGGTTTTTTAGAGGCTCCCTCCACCATGAATTGGTCCAAACTTGGCTGTTTAGAGGCTCCCTCCACCATGAATTGGTCCAAACTGGGCTGTTTAGAGGCTCCCTCCACCATGAATTTGCCCAAACTGGGCTGTTTAGAGGCTCCCTCCACCATGAATTGGTCCAAACTGGGCTGTTTAGAGGCTCCCTCCACCATTAATTGGTCCAAACTTGGCTGGTTAGAGGCTCCCTCCACCATGAATTTCCCAAAACTTGGCTGTTTAGAGGCTCCCTCCACCATTAATTGGTCCAAACTGGGCTGGTTAGAGGCTCCTCCACCATGAATTTGCCCAAACTGGGCTGTTTAGAGGCTCCCTCCACCATGAATTGGTCCAAACTGGGTTTTTTAGAGGCTCCCTCCACCATGAATTGGTCCAAACTGGGCTGTTTAGAGGCTCCCTCCACCATGAATTTGCCCAAACTGGGCTGTTTAGCGGCTCCCTCCACCATTAATTGGTCCAAACTGGGCTGGTTAGAGGCTCCCTCCACCATGAATTTGCCCAAACTGGGCTGTTTAGAGGCTCCCTCCACCATGAATTTGCCCAAACTGGGCTGGTTAGAGGCTCCCTCCACCATGAATTGGTCCAAACTGGGGTTTTTAGAGGCTCCCTCCACCATGAATTGGTCCAAACTGGGGTTTTTAGAGGCTCCCTCCACCATGAATTGGTCCAAACTTGGCTGTTTAGAGGCTCCCTCCACCATGAATTGGTCCAAACTGGGGTGGTTAGAGGCTCCCTCCACCATTAATTGGTCCAAACTGGGCTGGTTAGAGGCTCCCTCCACCATTAATTGGTCCAAACTGGGCTGGTTAGAGGCTCCCTCCACCATGAATTGGTCCAAACTGGGGTTTTTAGAGGCTCCCTCCACCATGAATTGGTCCAAACTTGGCTGTTTAGAGGCTCCCTCCACCATTAATTGGTCCAAACTGGGCTGGTTAGAGGCTCCCTCCACCATAAATTGGTCCAAACTGGGTTTTTTAGAGGCTCCCTCCACCATGAATTGGTCCAAACTGGGGTTTTTAGAGGCTCCCTCCACCATGAATTGGTCCAAACTGGGCTGTTTAGCGGCTCCCTCCACCATTAATTGGTCCAAACTGGGCTGGTTAGAGGCTCCCTCCACCATGAATTTGCCCAAACTGGGCTGTTTAGAGGCTCCCTCCACCATGAATTTGCCCAAACTGGGCTGGTTAGAGGCTCCCTCCACCATGAATTGGTCCAAACTGGGGTTTTTAGAGGCTCCCTCCACCATGAATTGGTCCAAACTTGGCTGTTTAGAGGCTCCCTCCACCATTAATTGGTCCAAACTGGGCTGGTTAGAGGCTCCCTCCACCATGAATTTGCCCAAACTGGGCTGTTTAGAGGCTCCCTCCACCATGAATTGGTCCAAACTGGGTTTTTTAGAGGCTCCCTCCACCATGAATTGGTCCAAACTGGGCTGTTTAGAGGCTCCCTCCACCATGAATTTGCCCAAACTGGGCTGTTTAGCGGCTCCCTCCACCATTAATTGGTCCAAACTGGGCTGGTTAGAGGCTCCCTCCACCATGAATTTGCCCAAACTGGGCTGTTTAGAGGCTCCCTCCACCATGAATTTGCCCAAACTGGGCTGGTTAGAGGCTCCCTCCACCATTAATTGGTCCAAACTGGGCTGGTTAGAGGCTCCCTCCACCATGAATTTGCCCAAACTGGGCTGTTTAGAGTCTCCCTCCACCATGAATTTGCCCAAACTGGGCTGGTTAGAGGCTCCCTCCACCATGAATTGGTCCAAACTGGGGTTTTTAGAGGCTCCCTCCACCATGAATTGGTCCAAACTTGGCTGTTTAGAGGCTCCCTCCACCATTAATTGGTCCAAACTGGGCTGGTTAGAGGCTCCCTCCACCATGAATTGGTCCAAACTGGGTTTTTTAGAGGCTCCCTCCACCATGAATTTGCCCAAACTGGGCTGTTTAGAGGCTCCCTCCACCATGAATTTCCCAAAACTTGGCTGTTTAGAGGCTCCCTCCACCATTAATTGGTCCAAACTGGGCTGGTTAGAGGCTCCCTCCACCATGAATTTGCCCAAACTGGGCTGTTTAGAGGCTCCCTCCACCATGAATTTGCCCAAACTGGGCTGTTTAGAGGCTCCCTCCACCATGAATTGGTCCAAACTGGGTTTTTTAGAGGCTCCCTCCACCATGAATTGGTCCAAACTTGGCTGTTTAGAGGCTCCCTCCACCATGAATTTGCCAAACTGGGCTGTTTAGCGGCTCCCTCCACCATTAATTGGTCCAAACTGGGCTGTTTAGAGGCTCCCTCCACCATGAATTTGCCCAAACTGGGCTGTTTAGCGGCTCCCTCCACCATTAATTGGTCCAAACTGGGCTGGTTAGAGGCTCCCTCCACCATGAATTTGCCCAAACTGGGCTGTTTAGAGGCTCCCTCCACCATGAATTTGCCCAAACTGGGCTGGTTAGAGGCTCCCTCCACCATGAATTGGTCCAAACTGGGGTTTTTAGAGGCTCCCTCCACCATGAATTGGTCCAAACTGGGGTTTTTAGAGGCTCCCTCCACCATGAATTGGTCCAAACTTGGCTGTTTAGAGGCTCCCTCCACCATGAATTGGTCCAAACTGGGGTGGTTAGAGGCTCCCTCCACCATTAATTGGTCCAAACTGGGCTGGTTAGAGGCTCCCTCCACCATTAATTGGTCCAAACTGGGCTGGTTAGAGGCTCCCTCCACCATGAATTGGTCCAAACTGGGGTTTTTAGAGGCTCCCTCCACCATGAATTGGTCCAAACTTGGCTGTTTAGAGGCTCCCTCCACCATTAATTGGTCCAAACTGGGCTGGTTAGAGGCTCCCTCCACCATAAATTGGTCCAAACTGGGTTTTTTAGAGGCTCCCTCCACCATGAATTGGTCCAAACTGGGGTTTTTAGAGGCTCCCTCCACCATGAATTGGTCCAAACTGGGCTGTTTAGCGGCTCCCTCCACCATTAATTGGTCCAAACTGGGCTGGTTAGAGGCTCCCTCCACCATGAATTTGCCCAAACTGGGCTGTTTAGAGGCTCCCTCCACCATGAATTTGCCCAAACTGGGCTGGTTAGAGGCTCCCTCCACCATGAATTGGTCCAAACTGGGGTTTTTAGAGGCTCCCTCCACCATGAATTGGTCCAAACTTGGCTGTTTAGAGGCTCCCTCCACCATTAATTGGTCCAAACTGGGCTGGTTAGAGGCTCCCTCCACCATGAATTTGCCCAAACTGGGCTGTTTAGAGGCTCCCTCCACCATGAATTGGTCCAAACTGGGTTTTTTAGAGGCTCCCTCCACCATGAATTGGTCCAAACTGGGCTGTTTAGAGGCTCCCTCCACCATGAATTTGCCCAAACTGGGCTGTTTAGCGGCTCCCTCCACCATTAATTGGTCCAAACTGGGCTGGTTAGAGGCTCCCTCCACCATGAATTTGCCCAAACTGGGCTGTTTAGAGGCTCCCTCCACCATGAATTTGCCCAAACTGGGCTGGTTAGAGGCTCCCTCCACCATTAATTGGTCCAAACTGGGCTGGTTAGAGGCTCCCTCCACCATGAATTTGCCCAAACTGGGCTGTTTAGAGTCTCCCTCCACCATGAATTTGCCCAAACTGGGCTGGTTAGAGGCTCCCTCCACCATGAATTGGTCCAAACTGGGGTTTTTAGAGGCTCCCTCCACCATGAATTGGTCCAAACTTGGCTGTTTAGAGGCTCCCTCCACCATTAATTGGTCCAAACTGGGCTGGTTAGAGGCTCCCTCCACCATGAATTGGTCCAAACTGGGTTTTTTAGAGGCTCCCTCCACCATGAATTTGCCCAAACTGGGCTGTTTAGAGGCTCCCTCCACCATGAATTTCCCAAAACTTGGCTGTTTAGAGGCTCCCTCCACCATTAATTGGTCCAAACTGGGCTGGTTAGAGGCTCCCTCCACCATGAATTTGCCCAAACTGGGCTGTTTAGAGGCTCCCTCCACCATGAATTTGCCCAAACTGGGCTGTTTAGAGGCTCCCTCCACCATGAATTGGTCCAAACTGGGTTTTTTAGAGGCTCCCTCCACCATGAATTGGTCCAAACTTGGCTGTTTAGAGGCTCCCTCCACCATGAATTTGCCCAAACTGGGCTGTTTAGCGGCTCCCTCCACCATTAATTGGTCCAAACTGGGCTGGTTAGAGGCTCCCTCCACCATGAATTTGCCCAAACTGGGCTGTTTAGAGGCTCCCTCCACCATGAATTTGCCCAAACTGGGCTGGTTAGAGGCTCCCTCCACCATGAATTGGTCCAAACTGGGGTTTTTAGAGGCTCCCTCCACCATGAATTGGTCCAAACTTGGCTGTTTAGAGGCTCCCTCCACCATAAATTGGTCCAAACTGGGGTGGTTAGAGGCTCCCTCCACCATTAATTGGTCCAAACTGGGCTGGTTAGAGGCTCCCTCCACCATTAATTGGTCCAAACTGGGCTGGTTAGAGGCTCCCTCCACCATTAATTGGTCCAAACTGGGCTGGTTAGAGGCTCCCTCCACCATGAATTTGCCCAAACTGGGCTGGTTAGAGGCTCCCTCCACCATGAATTTGCCCAAACTGGGCTGGTTAGAGGCTCCCTCCACCATGAATTGGTCCAAACTGGGTTTTTTAGAGGCTCCCTCCACCATGAATTTGCCCAAACTGGGCTGGTTAGAGGCTCCCTCCACCATGAATTGGTCCAAACTGGGGTTTTTAGAGGCTCCCTCCACCATGAATTTGCCCAAACTGGGGTGTTTAGAGGCTCCCTCCACCATGAATTTGCCCAAACTCTGCTGGTTAGAGGCTCAATCCACCCTGATTTTCAAAACAAATGTTGGTGCCAACCTCAACTTACTACAAGGGCCAAATTCACTGCTGGTGACAAGCTCTCCTCACTGCAAGTGCCAAATACACATGTTTCAAGGTGTTTTCCTACTGTCAGAGAGGTGGTATTGAGTGTGTAAAGTGTGTAGTTGTTAGGCTGTGATGTTGGGGTAATAGAGGGTCTTTGGTGTGTTAGATGCCCCCAGACATGCTTCCCCTGCTGTCCCAGTGTCATTCCAGAGGTGTTGGCATCATTTCCTGGGGTGTCATAGTGGACTTGGTGACCCTCCAGACACGGATTTGGGTTTCCCCCTTAACGAGTATCTGTTCCCCATAGACTATAATGGGGTTCGAAACCCATTCGAACACACGAACATTGAGCGGCTGTTCGAATCGAATTTCGAACCTCGAACATTTTAGTGTTCGCTCATCTCTAGTCTTCAATACTAATGCACCACTGGGTGCTAGAAATTGCATGCTCTTTCTGTGACAGTGACGGAGGGCCGTTCGCTTCATTGGCCTGGGATCTTGTTTACTAGGCCGAGCTTATAACTGTTATTTATCACTTGTTATCTTTATACCATTGTAGATCTTTTGTATGTGCAACATCTGTCTCAGCAAAGAGGACATCAGAGAGGAGCAGAAGGTCTGTGTGTCCTTTATCACTTGTGGGTGGCAAACGTAGTCATGTTTAGGTGGAATTTTGGGAGAGGACAGGTAATACACAGGAGAGTTTGGCCGGGGAAGATTCCGGTGCTGGATGCAATGGAGCTGCCTTATTGCAATTGATCCGGTCAGTGCCTATTCCATGTGTTTACTGATGTGTGTCAGGTTGGCACTGCAGATGGATATACCGTCCCATCATGTGAAGATTAGTAGGCGGTATTTTAATTCATTTGATAATTGTCATTTGGACAAAGCGACTGAAATAAGATAAGATAAGATAATCCTTTAATAGTCCCACAGTGGGGATATTCAGTATGTTACAGCAGCATAGTAATACAGATACAGGATAATACACAGTAATATATTACAGACGTAGGCACACATATGCTGAGAAGAGAAGATATACTAGGAGTCCATAGCAGCTAAGGAACAGAAGAAAGAAGGAAGGAAGACTTCATAGTCATAATCATTAGTTCTCTGTGCGGAGTGTCTTCGCTTGGTCTGATGTAGATTATACAGCCTGGTCGCGGTTGGAAGGAAGGACCTGCGATAGCTCCTTCTCACACTTGGGGTGAAGCAGACGGTCGCTTACAGTGCTGCCAAGTCCCATCAGGGTCTCATACATGGGGTGGGATTTGTTCTCCCGCATGGAGGTCACCACGGACAGTATCCTTCTGTCACCCACCACCTGTACTGGGTCCAAGGGGCTCCCCAGGGCAGAGCTGGCCCTCCTGATCAGCCTGCCAAGTCTATTTCTGTCTCTGGCTGATATACTGCTCCCCCAGCAGGCCACACCGAAAAAGATGGCTGAGGCAACCACAGAGTTGAAGAAGGCCCTAAGAAGTGTCCCCTGGACTCCGAAGGCCCTCAGCCTCCTGAGCAGGTAGAGTCTGCTGTGGCCCTTTCTGTGCAGCGCCTCCAGGTGATCAGCCCAGTCTAGTTTATTGTTGAGGAGCACGCCCAGATACTTATAGGTCCTGACTATCTCAATACGTTCCTTGGATCTCCACCAGGGTCGGAGCACTTCTCCGTTTACTAAAGTCCACCACCATCTTCTTGGTCTTCACAGCATTAATCCTGAGCTGGTTCTGCTGGCACCATTCAACAAAATCCCGGTTTAAGTCTCTGTATTCCCGTCACCATCAGTGATAAGGCCTACTATAGCAGAGTCATCGGAGTACTTCTGTAAGTAACAGCTGGAGGAGTTGTGCCTAAAGTCAGCCGTGTACAGTGTGAAGAGGAATGGGGCAAGAACTGGACCTTGTGGTGCCCCCGTACTACAGATCACAGTGTCAGACACACAGTCCCGGGCTCTCACATACTGAGGGCGGTTTGATGTGTACAATACAGCCCTGCCCGTATAAATCCATATCCTACAGCTGCCAGTCAACAAGAGGAATTTATTTCTACAAAACTTGTCAATCGCACAAGTAATTTAGTTGGAGTATGGCACGCTAAAATTACATTTCAAACTAAAACATCTTTGTTATGATTTTTAAGATGAAATTTTTTTAAAAAGTTTGCTTTTTGTTGGGGTAGAGGTGTGCAGGCATCTATATACAGGGTGCTGCTGGGAGAACAAATGCTTTTTACAAGTGCTCAAAAAGTGATTCCTTTTTGGGGTGTAGCAAAAAATGTGATCAGGTGCTCGGAAAATGCAGATCCAATGCAAATTATTTCTTGAAATCTCTTTACTATGCCAGTAACAAGAGTGCGGAGCAGGGTGTAGAAGGCGGCAGGAGATATCTATCTGTCTGGTAGAAATAACTTCATCAGGGGTAGGATAGTATGGAACAGGACGGACAAGGCAACGAGGCAGCAGCATTGGCATTAAAGATGGGCGAACCGCTCTAGATTTGTCTCGTCCCATGTTCGGGAGCAAAGGAGAACTGTTGGATGCCGCAAGGACGTCCAAAGGAGGTAATGGAAGGGAAGTACAAATGGTTTTCACTTTCATTTTAATATCCTGAAGAGACCTTACAGTATAATAATTTACAGCCAATGCATGTTGGGGGCCATTATAGAGATGATTCCCAGAATGTTCGGTTTCATTAAAAACCAAACAATTTGGAATATTCAGGTTGAATTCGCTACGAACCAGAGCAAAAAAAAAAGGTCCAAATGAATATAAATTCTTTATTAACCCTTTCCCTTTATACAGCAGACACCAGGCGCTAATGCCCACGATTGGTACCTGCACTGATCGCAGGCATTAACCCCTCTAGCAGCATTTTACACAATCTCAGTTACAGTTGATGATCAGACCGGCTCCCGTCACACAGTTATAAGCAGAAGACAATGCGGTGTCCCTGACAGTATACATGTGGTCTATAAGAAGATCATGAGATTGTAGTGGAGCAGAGAGAAAGGAAAATCAAGATGGCGTCTCATCTGAGCATAGAGAGGATGAACTGTGGAGATTTCATAAAACAGTCCAGGATGTGGTGATGATCAAAGGTGATGGGGGGGGGGAGGAGTGTTTTCTCTGTGCTGCTTCTTTAACCACTTCAGGACTGGACACATTTTCAGGTTTTTTGGTAGGTGCAGTTTTTAGGTCTGTAACTTTTTATTTTCCTTTGGGTTATTCAAATAATTGTTGTGCTTTTTCTTAAATGATAGGGCTTTATTTTTAGGTTTTTATTTTCCGGACGAAGGTAGGTGTGCCGAAACGTGTGTCGAAACTCCCGTTTCGAATAGCACGCATCCATAGGAATGAATGGAATACAGTAAAGCAGGGACGAAGCAGAAGAGTAGATAGTATCTATCTATTTGCGAACTTCGCTCAACTTACCTGCACAGAAGTGCTGCCACTGGCTGTTCTTCTCGCTACTCTTCTGTTAGAGATGCTGGGGGAAGGCGGGGCTGCTTTTTTCTTGCCATAATACAAATTCTAACAGTATATTCAGTAGGACTATCAGCTGTGTATCCACCTGACTTCTGCACAACACAACTGATGGTCCCAACCCCATTTATAAGGCAAGAAATCTCACTTATTACACCTGACAGGGCACACCTGTGAAGTGAGAACCATTCCCGGTGACTACCTCATGAAGCTCATCAAGAGAATGCAAAGAAGGAATCAAAGCAAAAGGTGGCTACTTTGAAGAACCGAGACTATAAGACAGATTGTCAGCTGTGTCACACTTTTTTTTTAAGTCTATAATCCCACATGTGTTACTTCTGAGTGTTGATGCCTTCAGTGTGAATCTACAATTGTCATAGTCATGAAAATACAGAAAACTCTTTGAATGAGAAGGTGTGGCCAAACATTTACTCGTCTGGGAATCACTGGTGGACAGTATAACTTGCCCGGGGGCTATTGGGGTACATTAGTTGTCTGGAGGCCCTTGTAGGAGATTATTCATTTTACTGGGGGACATTATTAGATGGCTGGGGGCCTATGAAGGATAATATTTGTTGCCTGGGGAATATTTTGGGACTATATTAAGTGCTAGAGGGACACTATTAGTTTATTGGGGGCCCCTTTTGGACATTATCATTTGCCTGAGGACCTCTGGAGAACAATATCAGTTGCCTGAAGCCACTGGTTGAAATTATTAGTTGTCTAGGGGCCACTAGGGAATATTAATAGTTGCCTAGGGGCCACAGAGGGACATTATTACTATTACTTACCTTTGGGTATTATATATTATTATGTATTATTATATATATTATATATATTATTATATATATTATTATATATTATATTATTATATATTATTTGGGATTGGAAGCTCATCTGAATATTTCTGGTGCATTCTGGGAAGAGGAGAAGAGTCGCCTTAATCTTATCGATTGCTGGGAATTGCTGGGTCTCGCTGGTTAGAGGACATCGCAAAACCTGGGATTGGAAGCTCATCTGAATATTTCTGGTGCATTCTGGGAAGGGGAGAAGAGTCACCTTAATCTTATCGATTGCTGGGAATTGCTGGGTCTCGCTGGTTAGAGGACATCGCAAAACCGCGCGCCGTTAGGTTTCTACACCGTAGACGGCGTCAGACGAGGGAAAAAAAAAAAAAAAACATATACAAGATCATTCATCCAAATTTAATGAGCAACATGGAAGAGGAGAAAACCCACATGGTGAGCTGCAACACTTGCTATATGTTTACAGATCTGCCGGACCATAAAGCCAACTTCACCTGTATGAAATGTAAACTAGTGGCCCTTTTAGAAGAAAAAGTGCAGAGGTTGGAAGAAAGAATAGTGACGTTGAGAAGCATCAAAGAAAGTGAGGTCTTCATTGATGAAGCTGAAGCAAGCCTCCAGAACACAGTAGGGGATGAAAGTGCTAGAGAGCCTACAGTTGCAGAGACTGATGCAAGTCCCCCGAATACAGTAAGGGAAGAATACTTGAGAGAACCTACAGAGGCAGAAAACTGGACACATGTGACCAAGAGATGCAAATGGAGGAGCAACAAGAAATGGTGTTGCAAGGAAGAAAAGAAGAGTAGTGGTTATGGGTGACCCACTGCTAAGAGGCACAGAGGCAGCTGTCTGCAGGCCAGACTTAACCGCACGAGAAGTATGCTGCCTCCCAAGAGCAAAAATCAAGGATGTGGCCGATAGGATACCAAGCCTCCTCAGCTCCAAGGACGACTACCCATTCCATACTTGTGGGTACAAACGACACGGCAAAAAATGATTTACCAACTATCTATAAAGACTTTGAAAATTTGGGGAAGACCGTGAAGGAACTGGATGCGCAGGTAGTATTCTCATCAATCCTCCCAGTTGATGGTCATGGCATCAGGAGATGGAATAGAATACTAGAGGTAAACACCTGGCTTCGACGGTGGTGCCGAGAGCAAGGATTTGGATTTTTGGACCATGGCGTGAATTACCTCTACGATGGACTCCTTGCTAGAGACGGGATACATCTCACAAAACCTGGGAAAAACATATTTGCCAGAAGACTTGCCACACTCATCAGAAGGGCTTTAAACTAGAAGAAGAGGGGATGGGAAGAAAAAAGAAAGACAAGAACATGCAGCTAAAAGACATACTAAACAAGGTTACTAGATGTGGTAAAGAGGACCCAAGACAGGATACTCAGAAGGAAATTACGAAAAAGGATACAACAGAGCACAATCTGAAATGTTTTTACACAAACGCACAAAGCATGGGAAACAAACAAGGAGAACTAGAGCTGATGATACACAAGGAAAACTATGACGTCATCGGCATCACAGAAACCTGGTGGAACGACATGCATGATTGGAACATACAGATGGAAGGATACAACTTATTCAAAAAGAATAGAACTAATAAAAGAGGGGGTGGAGTTGCATTGTATGTTAAAAAAGAACACATCTCCACAGAAATGACAGTTTTACAGAATGATAATCTACTGGAAATTATTTGGGAAGTAATTCAAGGGAAGAACAATGATAAGGACATCATACTAGGCGTTTATTACAGACCACCAGGACAGACAGAAGACATGGATGAGATTTTTTCACAGCAAATGACCACGCTCTCAAAGAAACATGAAATAGTGATCATGGGAGACTTCAATTACCCTGACATTCATTGGGAAACCCACACAGCCAAGAGTAAAGGCTCCATCAAATTTTTATCCTCTCTAGCAGACAACTTCATTGCCCAGCTAGTAGAAGAAAACACGAGAGGAACATCCATTTTGGACCTAGTCCTAACCAACAAAGAGCACATGGTTGAGGGACTACGGGTAGCAGGGACACTGGGATTCAGCGATCATGCTATACTTGAGTTTGGGGTTGCAAGAAGAAGAAGACCTGAGAAGACACAGACTTCAAGGCTCGACTTTAGCAGGGCAGACTTCAAGAGCCTGAAGGCAAGGGTTAGCAGAATTCCATGGTGCAAAATTCTTAAGCACAAAAATGCACATGAAGGGTGGGAAATCTTCCGTAGGGAAATCATTAAAGCACAGGAACTAACAATACCTAGAAGGAAGAAAAATGGGAAGCACCTAAAAATATCAGGATGGATGACCAAAAAATTACATAACCTGCTAAAAAGGAAAAAGGAAACATACAAAAAGTGGAAGATGGGAACTATACCTAAGGAAGAGTACACAGCAGTCTGCAGACTCTGCAAGACAAGTATCAAAGGGGCTAAGGCTGAACACGAATTGAAGCTTGCAAAAGAGGCAAAGAGTAAGGTAAAAGGATTTTGGGGATATGTTAAAAGCAAAAGAAAAGTGAAGGAGACCATTGGAGTCCTGAAGAATGACAAAGGAGAAACAGTTAACATGGTGGAACAGCAGGTGGAGCTACTAAATTCATATTTTGTATCCGTCTTCTCCCAAGAAACTAATGGAAATATCGACATTAATGGTGATGGAGATGAGGGGAAGGAGGACTCCAAGCCGACTATAAGCGAAGGTCTGGTAAGAGAGCACTTAGCCAAGTTACAGGAAACCAAGTCCCCAGGACCAGATGATTTACACCCTAGAGTCCTGAAAGAGATAGCAGAGGAAATAACAGAACCCCTTGCTATAATCTTCGGTAAGTCATGGGAAACAGGAGTGGTCCCTTTAGATTGGAAAAGGGCAAATGTTGTCCCCATCTACAAAAAGGGGAAAAGGGACCAGGAAATTACAGGCCGGTAAGTCTGACCTCGATAGCAGGAAAAATCTTTGAGCAAATTGTCAAGGAACATTTACTTCGGTACCTGGATGGGAAGGCATTAATTAACCAGAGCCAGCACGGCTTTATGACCAATAAATCTTGTCAGACTAACCTGATTTCCTTCTACAACAAAATCACTGAATGGTTGGACCAAGGGAATGCCGTGGACATAGTATATCTTGACTTCAGTAAGGCATTTGATAAAGTATCACATAACCTTCTTATTGAAAAAATGATTAAGTATGGCTTTGACAAAAAATCAGTTAGGTGGATTCACAACTGGCTTAATGATCGGGCACAACGAGTAATACTAAATGGCTACACATCGAACTGGAAGAAAGTCAAAAGCGGGGTGCCGCAGGGCTCTGTTCTGGGCCCAGTACTTTTTAATATCTTTATAAATGATCTGGACGATGGAATTATTGGGGAACTCATAAAATTTGCAGATGATACGAAGATAGGAGGAATAGCCAACACTAGAGAGGAGAGAGAGTGTATTCAAAAGGACTTAGACACACTGGAACAATGGGCTGAGGCCAACAAAATGGTATTAACAGGGACAAATGCAAAGTTCTACATCTGGGTAACAGAAATGTAAAAAACATATATAGTATGGGAGGAATAGAACTAAGTGATAGCATAGGGGAAAAGGACTTGGGCATAATAGTAGATCACAAATTCAACATGAGCCAACAGTGCGGTGCTGCTGCAAAAAGGCGAATACAATTCTGGGATGTATTAAGACAAGCATTGAATCTAGATGAAGAGAGGTCATTATTCCGCTGTCCTCTTCCCTGGTCAGACCACACCTGGAATACTGTGTACAGTTCTGGGCGCCTCAATTCAAGAAAGACATCGATATATTGGAGCAAGTCCAGAGAAGAGCAACCAAAATGGTGGAAGGTCTGCAAACCATGTCCTATGAGGAGCGGCTAAAAGAACTGGGACTGTTTAGTTTGCAGAAGAGAAGGCTGAGGGGAGATTTAATAGCAGTCTACAAATATCTGAAAGGTAGTCACAGTGCAGAGGGATCTCCCCTATTCTCATTAGCACAAGGAAGTACAAGAAGCAATGGGATGAAACTAAAGGGAAAGAGATACAGATTAGACATTAGGAAAAACCTTCTGACAGTGAGGGGAGTGAGAGAGTGGAATAGGCTGCCACGGGAGGTGGTGGGCGCTCCATCAATGGAAATCTTCAAGCGGAATCTGGATAAACATATAGCTGGAATGATTTAGGAAAACCTGCACTCGCAGGGGGTTGGACCCGATGGCCCTTGAGGTCCCTTCCAACTCCAACTCTACCATAAGAATGTACTTGCCTGGGGGCCACTGGGAACATTGTTAGATGCCTGGAAGCCTATAGAAGGCAATATTACCTATCTGAGGACCACTGTAGGACTTTATTGGGTGCTAAGGGACCACTGTTTGACAAAATTAGTTGCCTGGGGGCCATTGGGGGATATCTTACTTGCCGATGGGCTACTGAGGAACATTATTACTTGTCTGTGGGAAACTTGGAACATTACTACTTGTTTTGGGGCCATTGGGGAACATTACTAGGTATCTGGAGGCTCTCAGTAGCATGTACTGCATATTGGGCCAGTATGGTAGCTTGGTGTTGGTAAAAGCTGAATTTCTGTATGTATTGGGTGGTAGTATAGGAAACTTTGGCTTTTAGGGTGAATTAACGTGAAGAAGTTACAATTGTCTCAACACTGTAGTGGGAAAATGCCTATAGTTTTGATGTGGTTTTTGGAGAGGTTTTATAAATTTACAAGTGTAAAAAATTTATTTTCCATCTGTAAATTCAAAAACTGCACCAAAAAAAAAAAAACACATTGAATGGTTGTTTTTTTAAGTCTCGTGGTAAATATTATTTGGTAGTGGTCCCCTGAGCCTGAAAAAGGTGGAAAACGCTGTGAATGTGACGCGGCGGCTGAAAACTAGACCAGCAAAATTTGCCCTCCAAAATTCTCAGTAAATCTGTGAAACGGCTGTGGGGTCAAAATGCTCACTATACCCCTTGATAAATTCCGTAAGGGGTGTAGTTTCCAAAATGGGGTCAGTTTTGGAGGATTTCCATTGCACTTAAATTTTAGGGGCCCTGCAATGAGACATGGCACCTGAAAACTATTCCAACAAAATCTGTTGGAAAAATGGCGCTTCGAAACATGTGGCCCTGGCCTTTATGGTGTTTTTGGACCATATCCTTAAAGGATTAGCATCTTGATTTATTAGTTCATCACTAGGGAACGTGTCAATTCCTAAACACCTAGAAATGAACTGCTGAGGCAAATATGTTGTACAGTTGTTTCTCTCCTCTTTATTGTACGTTCTAGGAATTGTTTTAATGTTTGCTTCAGATGAAATATCAAATCAGTGATGTCATGGTCTCCAACTCCTTCTCCAGTGATGTCATGGTCTCCAACTCCTTCTGTGATGTCATGGTCTCCAAACCCTTCTCCTGTGATGTCATGGTCTCCAACTCCTTCTGTGATGTCATGGTCTCCAAACCCTTCTCCAATGATGTCATGGTCTCCAACTCCTTCTGTTATGTCATGGTCTCCACCTCCTTCTCCAGTGGTGTCATGGTCTCTATCTCCTTCTCCAGTGATATCATGGTCTCCACCTATTCCATTGATGTAGTGGTATCCACCTCCTTCTCCAGTGATGTCATGGTCTCCAACTGCTCCTCTAGTGATTTCATGTTTCTAGTGAATATACTTAAGGCTAGCACGTGATGTTTCTTCTATTGTTTTATAGGGGTTGTCCTGCAAAGTAAAGTCAACAGGATCTTTCTTACACTTCGCATTGCACCGGAGTGAAGTCAGCCTAAATGTGAATCTGATATTGAGCGACTTGAGGGTGACATTTTTTTTTAAAATGGGGTCATATAGAAGGTTTTTCCATTTATATAATACCCTCATACTGACAAAGCAGATACATTGTATATGGGGGGTGTTACATATGGCCGACCCTGTATGGTATGGATGTGTTATTATCTGTATTACAAGTAAAATAATCAAAATTTAGAAAATTGCACATTTATTGTCCTCACATGTTCCAGATAATACTGTATGATGTAATGATGTTATATCTATGATTATATCTATGTGTGTATACGGTCCGGATATATTCCCCTGTGTCATATTACTGCCATAATGAGAAGAAAAGAGATTGTAATGTCACAAGCGATTAATGACATTGCTCATCCTATAGAATCCATAAGGGAGAGGGGAGCCGATATATAGCTCTCACCCCTCCATCCTCCCGTATCCTGCTCCCTGCGTGTGGACTATGCTGCTCATTGCTGGAAATGGAAGAATTTCTACAATCATCATATTGTAAGTACACACAGGCGTAGAGCAACCCTATAGGAAAAACATAGGGAACCTCAGATACAGAGATCTGTAGAGAGGAAGTTATAAACATGTGTCCACAACCAACAGAATAGTGAGCGCAGCTCTGGAGTATAATACAGGATAAGTAATGTAATGTATGTACACAGTGACTGTACCAGCAGAATAGTGAGCGCAGCTCTTGAGTATAATACAGGATAAGTAATGTAATGTATGTACACAGTGACTGTACCAGCAGAATAGTGAGTGCAGCTCTGGAGTATAATACAGGATAAGTAATGTAATGTATGTACACAGTGACTGCACCAGCAGAATAGTGAGCGCAGCTCTGGAGTATAATACAGGATAAGTAATGTAATGTATGTACACAGTGACTGCACCAGCAGAATAGTGAGCGCAGCTCTGCAGTATAATACAGGATAAGTAATGTGATGTATGTACACAGTGACTGTACCAGCAGAATAGTGAGTGCAGCTCTGGAGTATAATACAGGATAAGTAATGTATGTACACAGTGACTGTACCAGCAGAATAGTGAGCGCAGCTCTGGAGTATAAGGCCGGGTTCACACGGAGTTACGTGCCGCGAGATTTGGCACGTAGACGCCGCGTGACCCTTTGCGTGCCGTACACGCTCCCATTCATTTCAATGGGAGCGGGGAGCGTATGCGCCGCGCTAGTTTGCGGCCGTGAATAAATGCACGGCCGCAAACTAGCGCGGCGCATACGCTCCCCGCTCCCATTGAAATGAATGGGAGCGTGTACGGCACGCAAAGGGTCACGCGGCGTCTACGTGCCAAATCTCGCGGCACGTAACTCCGTGTGAACCCGGCCTAATACAGGATAAGTAATGCAATGTATGTACACAGTGACTGTACCAGCAGAATAGTGAGCGCAGCTCTGGAGTATAATACAGGATAAGTAATGTAGTGTATGTACACAGTGTCTGTACCAGCAGAATAGTGAGCGCAGCTCTGGAGTATAATACAGGATAAGTAATGTAATGTATGTACACAGTGACTGCACCAGCAGAATAGTGAGCGCAGCTCTGGAGTATAATACAGGATAAGTAATGTAATGTATGTAGACAGTGACTGTACCAGCAGAATAGTGAGCGCAGCTCTGGACCATAATACAGGATAAGTAATGTAATGTATGTACACAGTGACTGCACCAGCAGAATAGTGAGCGCAGCTCTGGAGTATAATACAGGATAAGTAATGTAATGTATGTACACAGTGACTGCACCAGCAGAATAGTGAGCGCAGCTCTGGAGTATAATACAGGATAAGTAATGTAATGTATGTACACAGTGACTGTACCAGCAGAATAGTGAGTGCAGCTCTGGAGTATAATACAGGATAAGTAATGCAATGTATGTACACAGTGACTGTACCAGCAGAATAGTGAGCGCAGCTCTGGAGTATAATACAGGATAAGTAATGTAATGTATGTACACAGTGACTGTACCAGCAGAATAGTGAGCGCAGCTCTGGAGTATAATACAGAATAAGTAATGCAATGTATGTACACAGTGACTGCACCAGCAGAATAGTGAGCGCAGCTCTGGAGTATAATACAGGATAAGTAATGTAATGTATGTACACAGTGACTGCACCAGCAGAATAGTGAGCGCAGCTCTGGGGTATAATACAGGATAAGTAATGTATGTACACAGTGACTGCACCAGCAGAATAGTGAGCGCAGCTCTGGAGTATAATACAGGATAACAGTCCGTGGAGTCTCATCTTCCTCTTAGTTGGTGACCGCTATATGGGGAGGTGGGAGTGGGGTGGAGTGGGGCGGTTGTATTGGGATAAATGTAGCAGTCCGTGGAATCTCATCTTCCTCTTGTTTGGTGACAGCTGGACACGTATTGGGCAGCGATCTCCACAGTGGCCTCTTCTTCTCCCAGTAGGATGTAGAGTTTCCTCTTCTCGTCTGCAGATATGAAGTCTGGGATGTGGGCAGAGAGTCTTTGGTAGTAGACAGCCCTCACAGCTGAGTATTTGGTGCAGTGTAGCAGGAAGTGGGTCTCGTCTTCTAGGGCCCCCATGTCACAGTACTGGCACAATCTGTTCTCCCGTGGCTTGTACGTCTGCCTGTGTCACCCCGTCTCCATCTCTAGGTTGTGGGCGCTCAGTCTGTACCGGCTCAGGGTCTGCCTGTGTTTGGGGTGGTCTACTCTCTCCAGATAGGTGGCCATGGTGTAGTCCCTTTGTAGCCTGCAAAACCTTCTGTGTATGACTGTCAAAGCTCCTAAGAACCTATCTATAATATATAGTGTATAACACTGTCAGGGCTCCTAGGAACCTATCTATAATACATAGTGTATGACACTGTCAAAGCTCCTAAGAACCTATCTATAATATATAGTGTATAACACTGTCAGGGCTCCTAGGAACCTATCTATAATACATAGTGTATGACACTGTCAGGACTCCTAGGAACCTATCTATAATACATAGTGTATGACACTGTCAGGGCTTCTAGGAACCTATCTATAATACATAGTGTATAACACTGTCAGGACTCCTAGGAACCTATCTATAATACATAGTGTATAACACTGTCAGGGCTCCTAGGACTATATATCTATAATACATAGTGTATGACACTGTCAGGGCTCCTAGGAACCTATCTATAATACATAGTGTATGACACTGTCAGGGCTCCTAGGTACCTATCTATAATACATAGTGTATAACACTGTCAGGGCTCCTAGGACTATATATCTATAATACATAGTGTATGACACTGTCAGGCCTCCTAGGAACCTATCTATAATGCATAGTGTATATCACTGTCAGGGCTCCTAGGAACCTATCTATAATGCATAGTGTATATCACTGTCAGGGCTCCTAGGAACCTATTGTTAGAATCACACCCTCCATCTTGTATTTTGTCAGCCATCTTGTAATCTTTTATATATAAACTGTATAAGCATGTCTGTTTAGAGTCTAAGAGACCCCTTTAGGGGATAAGGCGTAAGGAATGTTAATGGATGGGTTATAACTGCTTATCTGTTTGTGGTAAGGGTCTCATCTTTGAAGGTGTGTGTAGAAGCAGGTTCTATAACCTATTGATCGTTAGCCCAAGGCTGGAGTGGTCTGACCAGCATGTGATCATTATCTCTCTTGCTGTGATATATACATCTAGAATTAGTGTAAGATGTTAGATTACACATAAACATTTTAAATTCTTCTTTATTTCATGAGAAAGGTCATCCCAGTTTGGAAAGGAATAATGAGATGCAGATTACATTAGGCTTTATCCAATAGTCATGTGCCACACCTTATGTTATAACTCTACAACCAATCATGTCATTAGAATAGTCCAACCTGCTTTTGTCTGTATTGTATTTAAACTACCTTTTTGCACCATTAAAATTAGAACTCACTTGATACACTGTCAGCTCTGTGTGTGTGTGTGTGTGTGTGTGTGTGTGTGTGTGACTTCTCCAGGCCTGTTATTTGATTTGGAACTCTGCAACATACTCTATTATGAGGACCCCTTGATGTCCCTAACACAATCTATAATACATACTGTATGACACTGTCAGGGCTCCTAGTAACCCATCTATAATACATAGCATATAACACTGTCAGGGCTGCTAGGAACCTATCTATTAGACATAGTGTATGACACTGTCAGGGCTCCTAGGAACCTATCTATAATACATAGTATATAACACTGTCAGGACTCCTAGGAACCTATCTATAATACATAGTGTATGACACTGTCAGGGCTCCTAGGAACCTATCTATAATACATAGTATATAACACTGTCAGGACTCCTAGGAACCTATCTATAATACATAGCGTATGACACTGTCAGGGCTCCTAGGAACCTATCTATAATACATAGCGTATGACACTGTCAGGGCTCCTGGGAACCTATCTATAATACATAGTGTATGACACTGTCAGGGCTCCTGGGAACCTATCTATAATACATAGTGTATGACACTGTCAGGGCTCCTAGGTACCTATCTATAATACATAGTGTATAACACTGTCAGGGCTCCTAGGACTATATATCTATAATACATAGTGTATGACACTGTCAGGCCTCCTAGGAACCTATCTATAATACATAGTGTATGACACTGTCAGGGCTCCTAGGAACCTATCTATAATACATAGTGTATGACACTGTCAGGCCTCCTAGGAACCTATCTATAATACATAGTGTATGACACTGACAGGGCTCCTAGGAACCTATCTATAATACATAGTGTATAACACTGTCAGGGCTCCTGGGTACCTATCTATAATACATAGTGTATGAAACTGTCAGGGCTCCTGGGAACCTATCTATAATACATAGTGTATGACACTGTCAGGGCTCCTAGGTATCTATCTATAATACATAGTGTATAACACTGTCAGGGCTCCTAGGACTATATATCTATAACCTGGTAATAATCCCAGCGTCATTGCTAAACAAAGGCCTCTTGGAAGGTCGGGCATGAGGCTAAAGGGAGCAGCCATTATTGGGTTATTTCACTGGAATCCTGTCTTAAGACAGGCTTGCACATTCCAGTGAGCGCCCTCTATTGGTTTGCAACAATGAGGCAGCAACTGTCTTCCTAATTACATCATGGAAGGCGGATTTGCATATTCTTCCCATATATATCTATAATACATAGTGTATAATTATTATAATTGTCTTATCTTGGCAGTCTTCGATATATAAGACACAGTATGGCCAACCTAATGTTGGTCTGTAAAATAAATGTTAAGCAGTCATCACAAGTCCAGAATGTAGGTTGTCTACAATTTCTTTACTCATCAGTTGTAGCAGTGTTATTGTAGCCTCCGGGTGGTCAGGGAGTCATAGTGTAACTCTTGCTTGTTTATTCAGCTTGGTCTGTGGTTTTTTTTCAGTACAAGACCTTCAACCAAAAGCATTTCCTGGGCAGTTCTCGTAATGTTCAATTTCACTGAGGTAAACAACATTGCAATTAGTCAACTAAGAATTGTAAAGAACACCATTTTTTCTTTAACACTCCTGTGTTACTGTGTCTTCATCTACTTTGTGGCCATCATCTTACATGTCTTCTTCACCAGACCTCATGTTCGGGAGAACGCTCGCTACATCCTCTTCGTCCACTTGATCCTAAATGACACCGTGGTGCTCTTGGCAATAATAATCCTCTTCCCTATCACAACATATTTTGTATATATCCCTGTGCCCTTATGTTACACCCTTTGCTTACTCCCTGCATGTTCATACATGGTTACACCCTACAACTTGGCCACCATGTCCTTGGAACGTTACATTGCCATTTGCTACCCACTGAGACATTCAGAAATCTGGACAGCGCAAAGGTCCCTTTTGGCCATCGGATTCATATGGCTTCTGGGTCTTACTCCACAATTTCTGGACTTTATTGCCTTGTGCATCTCAATGCCAAGAGGTTTCTTCTCCACCAGCATGTTATGTGATTGGCAAGCATTTCAAATGAGCAAGGTGCAAGAGATCGTAAGGATTTTGAATGGTATCATCACCTTTCCCGCGGTGGGATTGGTCATCCTCTTCACCTATGTCAAAATCATTTTGGTGGCTCGAAAAAGTGGTTCTGGGAAGTCTTCTGCCTACAAAGCAGAGAAGACCGTCCTTCTTCATGCCCTCCAGCTCATATTATGTTTGATGATCGTTGTCGCCTCTACTACTGATAAGTATTCCTTAAACAATTTCTTTTTCATACCTACAACCAATTTTTTCTTTTTCGTAATCATTCCCAGATTTATCAGTCCTTTCATTTATGGTGTAAGAGATGAAGTTTTCCAGAAACAGATGAAGAAGATCAATTTCTGTATGTAGTTTGGATAGATAGATAGATAGATAGATAGATAGATAGATAGATAGTTAGATAGATAGATAGATAGATAGATAGGAGATTGATAGATAGATAGATAGATAGATAGATAGATAGATAGATAGGAGATAGATAGATAGATGATAGATAGATAGATAGATAGATAGATAGATAGATAGATAGGAGATAGATAGATAGATAGATAGATAGATAGATAGGAGATAGATAGGAGATAGATAGATAGATAGATAGATAGATAGATAGATGATAGATAGATAGATAGATAGATAGATAGATAGATAGATAGGAGATAGATAGATAGATAGATAGATAGATAGATAGGAGATAGATAGATAGATAGATAGATAGATAGATAGATAGATAGGAGATAGATAGATGATAGATAGATAGATAGATAGATAGATAGATAGATAGATAGGAGATAGATAGATAGATAGATAGATAGATAGATAGATAGATAGGAGATAGATAGATAGATAGATAGGAGATAGATAGATAGATGATAGATAGATAGGAGATAGATAGATAGATAGGAGATAGATAGATAGGAGATAGATAGATAGATAGATAGATAGATAGATAGATAGATAGATAGATAGATAGATGATAGATAGATGATAGATAGATAGATAGATAGATAGATAGATAGATAGGAGATAGATAGATGATAGATAGATAGGTAGATAGATAGATAGATAGATAGATAGATAGATAGATAGATAGATAGATAGAGTGTTTAATTCCAGGAACAAATACAGCTTACTGTCACATTGCCTGCACTGGATAAGCTTTATTACCGTTATACACCTCGATCCCTGAAGGTTCGCTATGCGGAGGGTAGCTCTGATCTTCCCCGCTAAGGGTGAGGCCCCACAATGCAGAAACGCAGCTTCTTTTGTTGCAGATTTTGTTGCAGTTTTTTGAGCAAAAGCCAAAAATAGCTACTGAGGGAATGGAGAATATATAGGAAGTTCTTATACTTCTCCTTTCTGCTCTATCTGCAACAAAAGAAGCTGCATTTCCGCACCGTGGGGCCTCAGCCTAATACTTCAGCTCTGTCACATGGCCGACTCCACTTTCCTCCGTCCGTCTTCAGCCAGGGTAGAGGGGAGTCAGTGACACCAAACAGAGCTGGAGCGGCAGTAGGGAAGGCCATGCCCACACAGTTCCCGTACCCCCGTACCCCATTGCTCTTTGCGGAGGTAAACGTCACAGCGCTTGGGGTTATTACTGGGTTTTTCAGGATTGGTGAATGCTGCGGGGTAAGGTTCGCCATTTTTATTACATTTTATGTCGTTTCGGTTTGGAATCTTATGACTGTTGCTCATTCCTATGTTTTGAGGAATTACAAATAAAGGGAAAAAATTATCCCAATTGTTGTTTTTGTTTTGTTTTTTAAATAAAGAATCTTTTAAAATTTGTTTTGTTTCCTATTCGGCCATTTTTTTTTTTATCAAAAGTTTGATTTGGTCCAAATTGGTTCAGTACAAACTACCTTAAAAACATTATGACGTAGTTTCAAACTAAGGTTCCCTCAGCCCACCGGATAAAATTATTCTGGGGTCGGCCCACCAGGAACCCCTAGGACATAGACCAAAGACCCAACATTGTCCAGACATATACAGTGAGTGTCGGTGGGTTCCTTGGCCACTGGGTCTCCACTGCACTGTTTTATACAATGAAGACGACCTGGTGGCAATGCCTGTGATCAGAGTCATCTCTGATCATGGTCATTACCTCTTCAGATGCCTTGGTCAAACAGGTCTGAGGAGTGGGCTGGTGCCATCATGTTGAATCAGTTCACCATCCCTTAGAGGAAGATCCAGGGGCAGCAAACCATTACCATGATAACCGTATATTTAGGCTCCCAGGCCTATCATTATTGTATTACAGAATGCCATAGACAGCCTTTAATAGAAGTCAATGGATTTTACAATATACTGCAACACATTAGACAGGAGGCTCTGACCTTCGTAAAAGGTAAGAGGAATTTGATGGTTGCTAGCAGGGGCACACCAGTCATGAGGAAACATGGGCTGTTGCCTCAGGCAGCATTATCTAGTCATATTGGCAGAGGATGTCCTGTCCTTGGCTGGTTCAGAACTGCAGAAGGCTGCCAGGAAGACCATGGTCAGCTGTGTGGCCACTCACTACATGGTGGTATATAAGTACTGTACTCAATGGCGGTGCAAACAGACATCTCTCGGAAGTTCCACCTCCTGCATAAACCTCACTTTCCTCTGTGTCCTTCACTTCATTGCATTTAGCCAGGTGAAATGAGCTAAGCTTAAGACAATGATGTAATTCAGCACAAGTATCAGCCAGTGAACCCTCCACCTTGTTAAGCAGCACTGTTTTGCTATAAAGGCTTCAGTCTCCCTCCATAGAACTCCATAGTTGGATTTGGATACTGCTCCGCTGAACTTACTGTACCCTCAGGGTTGTTCACCAGCTCACACAATTCATTTGTCAATATGACCCCAGTCCCCTTTCAATGATGCCATGAAAAGTATTTATCCTCTATTCCTAGGTTAGGCGGTAAATACCTGATCGAAGTGAATGGGAACACTTTCCACCACTGACAAGTCTGATCGGTAGAGGTCTGACTGCAGAGACCCCCACGATCCTAAGAATGGGCATTGCTTTCCCCTGAATCCAGCCTAACGTGAGTTAGTGGAAAAACACCCCCATTTCTTGGATCGATGGGGGTCTTGGCAGTCAGACATCACTTCAATGGGGGTGCATTGAGTGTGCTGTACCAGTTATCTCTGGTGAATGGGTTTATCTATTCACTAGACGGTGTTCCAAATTATTATGCAAATCGAGTTCAACTGTCGTAAAGATGTGATTTTTGTTTTGTTTTGCAAAGAAACTCATGGATGGTCCTGTGTCTCAGGTCTCTTTGGATCAGAGAAATCTCAAATTCCTGGGATAATTTGGGGCAACACGGTGGCTCAGTGGTTAGCACTAGCACCAGCCTAGCAGCACTGGAGTCCTGGGTTCGATTCCCACCAGGAACAACTTCTGCAAGGAGTTTGTATGTTCTCCCTGTGTTTGTGTGGATTTGCTCCAATTCTACAAAGACATACTGATAGGAAAAAAAATGTACATTGTGATGCCTAAATGGGGCTCACAATAATTTGAGATGGCCGAATCCACTGGTACCGAGCCGGGGTCAGCCCAAATATTCTAAATTGGTTGGTTTTTAATGAAACTGAATCTTAGATGAACAGAAATTATTATACTCTGAGGTCACTTGGGACTCCAGAGAGTAACTGGTGGAGGCCCAGAAGAGAGGACAAAGTAAAAAAAAAAAAAACAATTATACTCACCTTCCGTTACCTCTTCTGGACCTCCTCCCAGTGCCCGACGAATGGTGTCTTCCTGGTGCTTTTCTATGATTTTATGCGCCTAGTGCCACATGCCAAGCGTCATGACATCAGAGAAGTACTGTGCTGATGTTCCAAGGACTCTTTTTACATGATTTATATGGATTTTTTTTTTTTGTTACAAAGTCCTTCCATGTACCCAAACAGCAGTTTATACCCACACGTGGGGTATTGCCATACTTGGGAGGAAATGTGTATCAAAATGAGATATTTTATTCCCATGAAAAATGGATAAAATTGATCAAAAATCGATAGAAATGAAAATATTTAATTTTTTTAAAAAATTGATGGCCAAGTTCAAGTCCAGCGAATAAACATTGGATCCAAAATGGTTACATCGCTTATAGATTAATTCTTTAAGGTGTTCAGTTTCCAAAATGGCGTAGCTTTTTGAGGTTTTCCCTTTATCTGGTACCTCCGGGGTCCTGCATATCCTAATAAAATGACTACCCCACAATCCATAATGTGCTCTTTCAGGAGTTACGTGGCGCACTTTGACAACATATAACATAACTCTACAAATTGCGTAATACATTATGAGGTTGGGGGGGGGGGGGGTTGCTGTTAAACCTGTTTTTGTTACAAGGGAAAAAATGGTTTAAAACAACAAACTAGAAAAAAAAAGTAAGATTATTTCACCTCCACCTTGCCTTAATTTCTGTGGTACATCCAAAAGGTTAACAAGTTCCTAAACAGTGTTTTGAATAGTTATGGGATTCAGGTTCTAATATGGGGTCATTTATGGGGATATAATATGGACCCTTCAAAGCCACTTCACCACTGATTAAATCTCTAGAAAACAGAATCTTGAAATTTTCTTGTAAATTTGAAAAATTTGTTACCAAATTTATAAGCCTTCTAACATTCTAGAACTATGAAAGGACATTGAAAAATGATGCCGAAATAAAATAGAAGTGTGGTCAATGTTAATTATGAATTAAAATTAGGGTTGAGCCGATCTTGACTTTTCAGGATCGATTTTAAAATCCGATTTCCGATCATTTTTCATTCGAACCCGATCTCGATCCCAATTCCGATCCCAATGCAAGTCGATGGGATTTTTTTACTAATCGGAGATCGGATTTTAAAAACAATCCTATTCACTATACAGCATGGAATCTAACAACTGAACGCTTTAATTGTTAGAATCCACGCTGTGTAGTGATTTTTTTTTTTAATCCTCTGGCTACTTAGTCCCCCCTGGTGTCCACTTACCTGCAGAGATGGCTGGTCCGGTGCCTGGTGTTCTCGTTCTTCTTCGCCTCACTGCCCCCACCTCCCAGGTTAGGAGAGTGTGCGCGGGTTAGGAGAGTGTGGGCGGGTACTGGGAGGGGACACGTCATGTCTCCCCGCCCTGTGCCCGCCCACACTCTCCTAAGTCACAAGCCCTGCCTTCTTCCTAGCTCTTTAAACACCTGGGAGGCGGGGCCAGCGAGGTGAAGAAGAATGAGAACACCGGGTATCGGACCAGCCATCTCTGCAGGTAAGTAACTGCTAGAGATGATAGCTAATCTCCCATTAGAATGAATGGACGCAGTCAGCGCGCAGGGGGTTAAGGCTGTGTGCCGGCTGCTTCCATTCATTCTTATGGAACTGTAGCAGAGCCTTCACACTGAGTATACAATACTCAGTGTAAAGGCTAACATTGTTAGCTTTTCCCACAATGCTTGGCCAGTAGCAAAGCATTCTGGGAAATAATCACCGATCTCGATCCCACCTAAAAAGATCGTGTTCGGAATTCTGATGGCGATCGTGAAATTTTCTCGATCGCCGATCGGAATCCGTTCTTTTCCGAACGCGATTGCTCAACACTAATTAAAATCATTAATTCTGTTTGATATTTCTATCTTTTTTCCATAATAACTTAAACTTTCCAAATTTAAAATTTTAGGAAACTTTTAGCAAATTGTCCAAAATTGACCAAAATTTACCATCAACATAAATAAAATAAGCGGCGTCCTTAATGGGCTCGGAATTTAATCGCCAGGTGTTGTGACTATTTTCTCCAAATTTATTAACTTTGGGTCATGAATAGTAAGTGTAAGTTCACTCAGAGTATTTTGGTCAGGATCTTTAGGCCGTCTTCGCCTCAAAATCCTGACCAAAAAGACGGCTCCCATTGAAATCAATGGAAGCCGCTCAGGTGTTTTGTCTGGGATCCGTTTGTTCCGGCTCCCAGAAACAATAACAGACTTGCTCATTCTTCAGTCGGATTTGCCTCGCGAATCTGCCTGAAGACACTCCCTCCTCCCGACTAGGCCCATTCAAGAAGGGTTCCCAATGGTGGATGGACAGTTCATTAGGATGATGTGAAACAGTGTTTTGTATTTGGTTGAAAGTTCTTTCAACATTCTATCACATCCTCTTCCTCCATGTCCAATATCATAACATGTAATGTTTTTGTATTTGGTTGAAAGTTTGTTTCATGTCCTTCTCCAACGTTACAGCTTGCTCCTCCTCCCCCTCCATTTTCATGGACACTCACAAACAACCAACTAAATCTAAGCCTGAGGCAGCGCGTGCACGTTCAATATCTACATCTTTCTCTAAGCCTGAGGCAGCAGTGACTGTCGTGTATTGCGCACTCGTGGGCCGGCGAGTTCAGAGTCACGTGCTTTGCTTGCCGGAACGAGGCGCGATCGGAGATGTGCTAGTGCCTTGCTGGAACGAAGAAAGCGCAATCAGAGATTTGCTTGTGCCTTGACGGAATAAAGAAAGCGGGATTGGAGATGCGCTAATGCGAAGTGATCCTCAGAGATGCTGCCAATGCCTTGCTGCAATGAACAAAGCAATTGGAGATGTTTCCTATTTCATACTTTGCCACTTTCTCATTTGCCATTCTATAGAATGCGTAGGCAATGAGTGAAATGATGAATCGTTTCATACATTGCAGGCTAGTTTCATATATTTCCGGTAACATATATATATATATATATATATATATATATATATATATATATATATATATATTTGCAATTATTAGACCCTCCTAAGGATATTCTTCTCCTACCTTTCGTTGTCTTCTCCGCGCCACCATTCGCTTTAAATCCCATTTTTTGTCGGTATGCAAATGAGTTCTCTCGCAGCACTGAGGGCAGGCACCAGCACTCAAACAGCACTGGGAGCGTCCCCAATACTGCGAGAGAACTCTTTCCAGCACCGCCTCCATCTTCGTCAGCCACAGCCTCTTGCATCATCTTCTGACTTCACATGCGGGCGGCCATAGAACTATAGGAGGCGTACTGCACATGCTCGCGTAATAGGCCACAAAAAAATGGCTGCCCGCATATGATGTCAGCTCTGCCTGAGGCCCTCTAGAAGAGCCGACTTGCGCATGTGTTGAATTTTGACCCCCTGGCTCAGGTCAGACTGATGTCTCCATGGTCCATTAGACTAATTTGTTTCTCTGTATCATAGAACTTCCAACATGGCTGGCATCAATGTTACCCATAATTTCTTTACTTGGTGGTCAGGTTGCCATAGCCTAATTCTTCTTTGTTCTTTCAGTCAGGTCTGTGCTCTTTTTCCATTATGAGACCTTCAACCAAAAGGATTTCCTGGGCTTTTCTTATCATGGTCAACTTCACAGAGGTCCACAACAATACAAACAGCCAATCCCTACCTATCGCGGGGAACATCCTTCTTGCTATAATGCTCCTGTCCTCTTTTGGCTACCTCTTCTTTGTGGCCATCATCTTGCATGTGTTCTTTACCAGATCTTGTGTTCAAGAACATGCTCGCTATGTCCTCTTCATCCATCTGCTCCTAAGCGACATCTTGGGGGTATGTGCAGTAGTATTCTTCTTCCCTCTGATGATATATTTTGTATACGTGCCAGTGCCCCTATGTTATGTCCTTTGCTTAATACTTGCATGCGTATTTATGGTTACACCTTACTAGAGATGAGCGAACAGTGTTCTATCGAACTCATGTTCGATCGGATATTAGGCTGTTCGGCATGTTCGAATCGAATCGAACACCGCGTGGTAAAGTGCGCCATTACTCGATTCCCCTCCCACCTTCCCTGGCGCCTTTTTTGCTCCAATAACAGCGCAGGGGAGGTGGGACAGGAACTACGACACCGGTGACGTTGAAAAAAGTAGGCAAAACCCATTGGCTGCCGAAAACATGTGACCTCTAATTTAAAAGAACAGCGCCGCCCAGCTTCGCGTCATTCTGAGCTTGCAATTCACCGAGGACGGAGGTTTCCGTCCAGCTAGCTAGGGCTTAGATTCTGGGTAGGCAGGGACAGGCTAGATAGGAAGGAGAAGACAACCAACAGCTCTTATAAGAGCTAAATTCCAGGGAGAAGCTTGTCAGTGTAACGTGGCACTGACGGGCTCAATCGCCGCAACCCAGCTTTCCCAGGATCCTGAATGGAATACACTGTCAGTGTATTCCCGTATACCCGATATATACCCCGATACCCGTTCCAACGGTGTGCCCCCCCACCTTCACCCCAGAAATACCCTGCAAGTCCCCTAGCAATAGAATTGGGGCTATATACACCCACTATTTTTACTACTGGTATATAGTGCCATTGTCTGACTGGGAATTCAAAGAATATATTGGGGTTACGTGCACCCACAATTTTTACTACTGGTATACAGTGCCATTGTCTGACTGGGAATTCAAAGAGTATATTGGGAATACAAATACCCTCATTTCTTGCTACTGCCATATAGTGCCAGTGTCTGACTGGGAATTCAAAGAATATATTGGGGTTACGTGCACCCACAATTTTTACTACTGGTATACAGTGCCAATTTCTAACTAGGAATTCAAAATGCGCAAGGCTCCCGGAAAGGGACGTGGACGAGGCCGTGGGCGAGGTCGGGGGAATGGTTCTGGGGAGCAAGGTAGCAGTGAAGCCACAGGGCGTCCCGTGCCTACTCCTGTGGGGCAGCAAGCATTGCGCCACTCCACAGTGCCAGGGTTGCTTGCCACATTAACTAAACTGCAGGGTACAAACCTTAGTAGGCCCGAGAACCAGGAACAGGTCTTGCAATGGCTGTCAGAGAACGCTTACAGCACATTGTCCAGCAGCCAGTCAGACTCTGCCTCCTCTCCTCCTATTACCCAACAGTCTTGTCTTCCTTCCTCCCAAAATTCCGAAGCTTTACAGAACAATAACCCAAACTGTCCCTGCTCCCCAGAGCTGTTCTCCGCTCCTTTCATTGTCCCTCAACCTGCCTCTCCACGTCACGATTCCACGAACCTAACAGAGGAGCATCTGTGTCCAGATGCTCAAACACTAGAGTCTCCTCCATCTCCGTTCGATTTGGTGGTGGATGACCAGCAACCCACCCTCATCGACGATGATGTGACGCAGTTGCCGTCAGGGCATCCAGTTGACCGGCGCATTGTGCGGGAGGAGGAGATGAGACAGGAGTTGGAAGAGGAAGTGGTGGATGATGAGGACACTGACCCGACCTGGACAGGGGGGATGTCAAGCGGGGAAAGTAGTGTGGATGTTGAGGCAGGTGCAGCACCAAAAAGGGTAGCTAGAGGCAGAGGCAGAGGTCAGCAGCTTAGGCGAAGCCAGGCCACACCCGGAATCTCCCAAGATGTTCCAGTTCGTACCCAGCCCCGAAAAACTCCCACCTCGAGGGCACGTTTCTCGAAGGTGTGGAGTTTTTTCAAGGAATGCGCCGAGGACAGATATAGTGTTGTCTGCACAATTTGCCTCTCGAAATTGATTAGGGGCTCTGAGAAGAGCAACCTGTCCACCACTTCAATGCGCCGTCATTTGGAATCCAAGCACTGGAATCAGTGGCAGGCAGCAACGGCAGGACAAAGGCCGCCTGCCGTTCACGCCACTGCCACTGCCTCTGCCACTGCCTCTGCCACTGCCACTGCTGACTGTGCTGGCGATGCACTCCAGAGGACGAGCCAGGACACCACTTCATCTGCCTCCGCCACTTTGTTGACTTCTACCTCATCCTCCCCTGGTCCTGTCTTATCTCCTTCTCCTGCACCATCAAAGGCACCATCAGGCGTTTCTTTACAACAACCCACCATCTCTCAGACATTGGAGCGGCGGCAGAAATACACTGCTAACCACCCACACGCGCAAGCCTTGAACGCCAACATCGCTAAACTGCTGGCCCAGGAGATGTTGGCGTTCCGGCTTGTTGAAACTCCCGCCTTCCTGGACCTGATGGCAACTGCGGCACCTCGCTATGCCGTCCCTAGCCGTCACTACTTCTCCCGGTGTGCCGTCCCCGCCTTGCACCAGCACGTGTCACTCAACATCAGGCGGGCCCTTAGTTCCGCGCTTTGCACAAAGGTCCACTTGACCACCGACGCGTGGACAAGTGCATGCGGACAGGGACGCTACATTTCACTGACGGCACACTGGGTGAATGTAGTTGAGGCTGGGACTGCTTCCCAAACTGGCCCGGTGTACCTCGTCTCCCCGCCTAACATTCCTGGCAGGGACACGAGAAGAACACCCCCCTCCTCCTCCTCCTCTACCGCCTCCTCCTCCGCCACCGCCTCCTCCTCCGCCACCGCCTCCTCCTCCGCTGTTAGATTGACCCCAGCTACGAGTTGGAAACGTTGCAGCACTGGCGTTGGTAGACGTCAGCAGGCTGTGCTGAAGCTGATCAGCTTGGGGGACAGACAGCACACTGCCTCCGAGGTGAGGGATGCCCTCCTCGATGAGACGGCAATATGGTTTGAGCCGCTGCACCTGGGCCCAGGCATGGTCGTTTGTGATAACGGCCGGAACCTGGTAGCAGCTCTGGAGCTTGCCGGACTCCAACATGTTCCATGCCTGGCCCACGTCTTCAACCTAGTGGTGCAACGTTTCCTAAAGAGCTACCCCAATGTTCCAGAGCTACTGGTGAAAGTGCGGCGCATGTGCGCCCACTTTCGCAAGTCGACAGTAGCCGCTGCTAGCTTAAAATCTCTCCAGCAACGCCTGCATGTGCCACAACACCGGCTTTTGTGCGACGTCCCCACACGCTGGAACTCAACGTTTCAGATGTTGAATAGAGTGGTTGAGCAGCAGAGACCTTTGATGGAATACCAGCTACAAAACCCTAGGGTGCCACAAAGTCAGCTGCCTCAGTTTCACATCCATGAGTGGCCATGGATGAGAGACCTTTGTGACATCCTACGGGTCTTTGAGGAGTCCACAAGGAGGGTGAGCTCTGAGGATGCGATGGTGAGCCTTACAATCCCGCTCTTGTGTGTTCTGAGAGAATCCCTGATTGACATCAGGGATAACTCAGATCACACAGAGGAGTTAGGGATAGCATCCGATCCGTCACAGCTGGAGAGTAGGTCCACACATCTGTCCGCTTCACTGCGTTTAATGGAGGAGGAGGAGGAGGAGGAGGAGGAAGAAGAGTTGTCCGATGATGTGATGGTGATACAGGAGGCTTCCGGGCAACTTCGAATCGTCCCATTGTTGCAGCGCAGATGGGTAGACATGGAGGATGAGGAGGAAATGGAGATTGAACTTTCCGGTGGGGCCAGAGGAGTCATGCCAACTAACACTGTGGCAGACATGGCTGAGTTCATGTTGGGGTGCTTTACAACCGACAAGCGTATTGTCAAAATCATGGAGGACAACCAGTACTGGATCTTTGCTATCCTTGACCCCCGGTATAAAAACAACATCTCGTCTTTTATTCCGGTAGAGGGGAGGGCCAATCGCATCAATGCTTGCCACAGGCAATTGGTGCAGAATATGATGGAGATGTTTCCAGCATGTGACGTTGGCGGCAGGGAGGGCAGTTCCTCCAGTAGGCAACCAAGTTCTCACCGGTCCACACAAACGAGGGGCACACTGTCTAAGGTCTGGGACACCTTGATGGCACCCCCTCGCCAAAGTGCCGCCACGGAGGGTCCTAGTGTCACCAGGCGTGAGAAGTATAGGCGCATGTTGCGGGAATACCTTTCCGACCACAGCCCTGTCCTCTCCGACCCCTCTGCGCCCTACACGTATTGGGTGTCGAAGTTGGACCTGTGGCTTGAACTTGCCCTATATGCCTTGGAGGTGCTGTCCTGTCCTGCCGCCAGCGTCCTATCTGAGAGGGTGTTCAGTGCAGCCGGTGGCATCATCACTGACAAGCGCACCCGTCTGTCAGCTGAGAGTGCCGACCGGCTCACTTTGATAAAAATGAACCACCACTGGGTAGAGCCGTCATTTTTGTGCCCACCTGTGTAAAGCACCCCAACATGAAACTCCATGTCTGTACTCAACCTCTCCAATTCCTCCGCATCCTCATACTCATCCACCATAAGCGTTGCACAATTCTGCTAATACTAGGCTCCCTCCACCCTGATTTCCCCCAACTCTGCTGGTTAGAGGCTCCCTCCACCCTGATTTCCACCAACTCTGCTGGTTAGAGGCTCCCTCCACCATGAATTTGCCCAAACTGGGCTGTTTAGAGGCTCCCTCCACCATGAATTTGCCCAAACTGGGCTGTTTAGAGGCTCCCTCCACCATGAATTGGTCCAAACTGGGCTGGTTAGAGGCTCCCTCCACCATGAATTTGCCCAAACTGGGCTGTTTAGAGGCTCCCTCCACCATGAATTGGTCCAAACTGGGCTGGTTAGAGGCTCCCTCCACCATTAATTGGTCCAAACTGGGCTGGTTAGAGGCTCCCTCCACCATTAATTGGTCCAAACTGGGCTGGTTAGAGGCTCCCTCCACCATGAATTGGTCCAAACTGGGTTTTTTAGAGGCTCCCTCCACCATGAATTGGTCCAAACTTGGCTGTTTAGAGGCTCCCTCCACCATGAATTGGTCCAAACTGGGCTGGTTAGAGGCTCCCTCCACCATTAATTGGTCCAAACTGGGCTGTTTAGAGGCTCCCTCCACCATTAATTGGTCCAAACTGGGCTGGTTAGAGGCTCCCTCCACCATGAATTTGCCCAAACTGGGCTGTTTAGAGGCTCCCTCCACCATGAATTTGCCCAAACTGGGCTGTTTAGAGGCTCCCTCCACCATGAATTGGTCCAAACTGGGTTTTTTAGAGGCTCCCTCCACCATGAATTGGTCCAAACTGGGCTGGTTAGAGGCTCCCTCCACCATTAATTGGTCCAAACTGGGGTGGTTAGAGGCTCCCTCCACCATTAATTGGTCCAAACTGGGCTGGTTAGAGGCTCCCTCCACCATTAATTGGTCCAAACTGGGCTGGTTAGAGGCTCCCTCCACCATTAATTGGTCCAAACTGGGCTGTTTAGAGGCTCCCTCCACCATTAATTGGTCCAAACTGGGCTGGTTAGAGGCTCCCTCCACCATGAATTTGCCCAAACTGGGCTGTTTAGAGGCTCCCTCCACCATGAATTGGTCCAAACTGGGTTTTTTAGAGGCTCCCTCCACCATGAATTTGCCCAATCTGGGCTGGTTAGAGGCTCCCTCCACCATGAATTGGTCCAAGCTGGGTTTTTTAGAGGCTCCCTCCACCATGAATTTGCCCAAACTGGGCTGGTTAGAGGCTCCCTCCACCATGAATTGGTCCAAACTGGGCTGGTTAGAGGCTCCCTCCACCATGAATTTGCCCAAACTGGGCTGTTTAGAGGCTCCCTCCACCATTAATTGGTCCAAACTGGGCTGGTTAGAGGCTTCCTCCACCATGAATTTGCCCAAACTGGGCTGTTTAGAGGCTCCCTCCACCATGAATTGGTCCAAACTGGGTTTTTTAGAGGCTCCCTCCACCATGAATTGGTCCAAACTGGGTTTTTTAGAGGCTCCCTCCACCATGAATTGGTCCAAACTGGGCTGGTTAGAGGCTCCCTCCACCATGAATTTCCCAAAACTTGGCTGTTTAGAGGCTCCCTCCACCATGAATTGGTCCAAACTGGGCTGGTTAGAGGCTCCCTCCACCATGAATTTCCCAAAACTTGGCTGTTTAGAGGCTCCCTCCACCATGAATTGGTCCAAACTGGGCTGGTTAGAGGCTCCCTCCACCATTAATTGGTCCAAACTGGGCTGGTTAGAGGCTCCCTCCACCATGAATTGGTCCAAACTGGGTTTTTTAGAGGCTCCCTCCACCATGAATTTGCCCAAACTGGGCTGTTTAGAGGCTCCCTCCACCATGAATTGGTCCAAACTGGGCTGGTTAGAGGCTCCCTCCACCATGAATTGGTCCAAACTGGGCTGGTTAGAGGCTCCCTCCACCATTAATTGGTCCAAACTGGGCTGGTTAGAGGCTCCCTCCACCATGAATTGGTCCAACTGGGTTTTTTAGAGGCTCCCTCCACCATGAATTTGCCCAAACTGGGCTGTTTAGAGGCTCCCTCCACCATGAATTGGTCCAAACTGGGCTGGTTAGAGGCTCCCTCCACCATTAATTGGTCCAAACTGGGCTGGTTAGAGGCTCCCTCCACCATGAATTGGTCCAAACTGGGCTGGTTAGAGGCTCTCTCCACCATGAATTTGCCCAAACTGGGCTGTTTAGAGGCTCCCTCCACCATTAATTGGTCCAAACTGGGCTGGTTAGAGGCTCCCTCCACCATTAATTGGTCCAAACTGGGCTGGTTAGAGGCTCCCTCCACCATGAATTGGTCCAAACTGGGTTTTTAGAGGCTCCCTCCACCATGAATTTGCCCAAACTGGGCTGTTTAGAGGCTCCCTCCACCATGAATTGGTCCAAACTGGGCTGGTTAGAGGCTCCCTCCACCATTAATTGGTCCAAACTGGGCTGGTTAGAGGCTCCCTCCACCATTAATTGGTCCAAACTGGGCTGGTTAGAGGCTCCCTCCACCATGAATTTGCCCAAACTGGGCTGGTTAGAGGCTCCCTCCACCATGAATTGGTCCAAACTGGGTTTTTTAGAGGCTCCCTCCACCATGAATTGGTCCAAACTGGGTTTTTTAGAGGCTCCCTCCACCATGAATTGGTCCAAACTGGGTTTTTTAGAGGCTCCCTCCACCATGAATTTCCCAAAACTTGGCTGTTTAGAGGCTCCCTCCACCATGAATTGGTCCAAACTGGGCTGGTTAGAGGCTCCCTCCACCATGAATTTCCCAAAACTTGGCTGTTTAGAGGCTCCCTCCACCATGAATTGGTCCAAACTGGGCTGGTTAGAGGCTCCCTCCACCATTAATTGGTCCAAACTGGGCTGGTTAGAGGCTCCCTCCACCATGAATTGGTCCAAACTGAGTTTTTTAGAGGCTCCCTCCACCATGAATTTGCCCAAACTGGGCTGTTTAGAGGCTCCCTCCACCATGAATTGGTCCAAACTGGGCTGGTTAGAGGCTCCCTCCACCATGAATTGGTCCAAACTGGGCTGGTTAGAGGCTCCCTCCACCATTAATTGGTCCAAACTGGGGTGTTTAGAGGCTCCCTCCACCATGAATTGGTCCAAACTGGGTTTTTTAGAGGCTCCCTCCACCATGAATTTGCCCAAACTGGGCTGTTTAGAGGCTCCCTCCACCATGAATTGGTCCAAACTGGGCTGGTTAGAGGCTCCCTCCACCATTAATTGGTCCAAACTGGGCTGGTTAGAGGCTCCCTCCACCATGAATTGGTCCAAACTGGGCTGGTTAGAGGCTCTCTCCACCATGAATTTGCCCAAACTGGGCTGTTTAGAGGCTCCCTCCACCATTAATTGGTCCAAACTGGGCTGGTTAGAGGCTCCCTCCACCATGAATTTGCCCAAACTGGGCTGTTTAGAGGCTCCCTCCACCATGAATTGGTCCAAACTGGGTTTTTTAGAGGCTCCCTCCACCATGAATTGGTCCAAACTGGGCTGGTTAGAGGCTCCCTCCACCATGAATTTCCCAAAACTTGGCTGTTTAGAGGCTCCCTCCACCATGAATTGGTCCAAACTGGGCTGGTTAGAGGCTCCCTCCACCATGAATTTCCCAAAACTTGGCTGTTTAGAGGCTCCCTCCACCATGAATTGGTCCAAACTGGGCTGGTTAGAGGCTCCCTCCACCATTAATTGGTCCAAACTGGGCTGGTTAGAGGCTCCCTCCACCATGAATTGGTCCAAACTGGGTTTTTTAGAGGCTCCCTCCACCATGAATTTGCCCAAACTGGGCTGTTTAGAGGCTCCCTCCACCATGAATTGGTCCAAACTGGGCTGGTTAGAGGCTCCCTCCACCATTAATTGGTCCAAACTGGGCTGGTTAGAGGCTCCCTCCACCATTAATTGGTCCAAACTGGGCTGGTTAGAGGCTCCCTCCACCATGAATTTGCCCAAACTGGGCTGGTTAGAGGCTCCCTCCACCATGAATTGGTCCAAACTGGGTTTTTTAGAGGCTCCCTCCACCATGAATTGGTCCAAACTGGGTTTTTTAGAGGCTCCCTCCACCATGAATTGGTCCAAACTGGGCTGGTTAGAGGCTCCCTCCACCATGAATTTCCCAAAACTTGGCTGTTTAGAGGCTCCCTCCACCATGAATTGGTCCAAACTGGGCTGGTTAGAGGCTCCCTCCACCATGAATTTCCCAAAACTTGGCTGTTTAGAGGCTCCCTCCACCATGAATTGGTCCAAACTGGGCTGGTTAGAGGCTCCCTCCACCATTAATTGGTCCAAACTGGGCTGGTTAGAGGCTCCCTCCACCATGAATTGGTCCAAACTGGGTTTTTTAGAGGCTCCCTCCACCATGAATTTGCCCAAACTGGGCTGTTTAGAGGCTCCCTCCACCATGAATTGGTCCAAACTGGGCTGGTTAGAGGCTCCCTCCACCATGAATTGGTCCAAACTGGGCTGGTTAGAGGCTCCCTCCACCATTAATTGGTCCAAACTGGGCTGGTTAGAGGCTCCCTCCACCATGAATTGGTCCAAACTGGGTTTTTTAGAGGCTCCCTCCACCATGAATTTGCCCAAACTGGGCTGTTTAGAGGCTCCCTCCACCATGAATTGGTCCAAACTGGGCTGGTTAGAGGCTCCCTCCACCATTAATTGGTCCAAACTGGGCTGGTTAGAGGCTCCCTCCACCATGAATTGGTCCAAACTGGGCTGGTTAGAGGCTCTCTCCACCATGAATTTGCCCAAACTGGGCTGTTTAGAGGCTCCCTCCACCATTAATTGGTCCAAACTGGGCTGGTTAGAGGCTCCCTCCACCATGAATTGGTCCAAACTGGGCTGTTTAGAGGCTCCCTCCACCATGAATTGGTCCAAACTGGGCTGGTTAGAGGCTCCCTCCACCATGAATTTCCCAAAACTTGGCTGTTTAGAGGCTCCCTCCACCATGAATTGGTCCAAACTGGGCTGGTTAGAGGCTCCCTCCACCATTAATTGGTCCAAACTGGGCTGGTTAGAGGCTCCCTCCACCATGAATTGGTCCAAACTGGGTTTTTTAGAGGCTCCCTCCACCATGAATTTGCCCAAACTGGGCTGTTTAGAGGCTCCCTCCACCATGAATTGGTCCAAACTGGGCTGGTTAGAGGCTCCCTCCACCATTAATTGGTCCAAACTGGGCTGGTTAGAGGCTCCCTCCACCATGAATTGGTCCAAACTGGGCTGGTTAGAGGCTCCCTCCACCATGAATTTGCCCAAACTGGGCTGGTTAGAGGCTCCCTCCACCATGAATTGGTCCAAACTGGGTTTTTTAGAGGCTCCCTCCACCATGAATTTGCCCAAACTGGGCTGGTTAGAGGCTCCCTCCACCATGAATTGGTCCAAACTGGGGTTTTTAGAGGCTCCCTCCACCATGAATTTGCCCAAACTGGGGTGTTTAGAGGCTCCCTCCACCATGAATTTGCCCAAACTCTGCTGGTTAGAGGCTCAATCCACCCTGATTTTCAAAACAAATGTTGGTGCCAACCTCAACTTACTACAAGGGCCAAATTCACTGCTGGTGACAAGCTCTCCTCACTGCAAGTGCCAAATACACATGTTTCAAGGTGTTTTCCTACTGTCAGAGAGGTGGTATTGAGTGTGTAAAGTGTGTAGTTGTTAGGCTGTGATGTTGGGGTAATAGAGGGTCTTTGGTGTGTTAGATGCCCCCAGACATGCTTCCCCTGCTGTCCCAGTGTCATTCCAGGGTGTTGGTATCATTTCCTGGGGTGTCATAGTGGACTTGGTGACCCTCCAGACACGGATTTGGGTTTCCCCCTTAACGAGTATCTGTTCCCCATAGACTATAATGGGGTTCGAAACCCGTTCGAACACACGAACATTGAGCGGCTGTTCGAATCGAATTTCGAACCTCGAACATTTTAGTGTTCGCTCATCTCTACACCTTACAACTTGGCCATCATGTTCTTGGAACGATATTTTGCCATTTGCTATCCATTAAGACATGCAACAATCTGCACAGTGCAAAGATCTCTTCTGGCCATAGGAGTCACGTGGCTTCTGGCTCTTGTTCCGCACGGTCTTGACTTTATCGCTATGTGTTTCTCAATGCCGAAGAATTTTTTCTCCAACAGCTTGTTATGTAAGCGAGCGTTATTTGAGATGAACAGTTTCCAACTTGTCGTAAGGAAATTGAATGTGATCAGCACCTTCACCTTGGTGGGATTGGCAATACTCTTTACCTATGTCAAAATTATGATGGTGGCTCGGAAGATCGGTTCTGGGAGGTCTTCTGCAGTCAAAGCAAAGAAAACCGTCCTGTTCCATGCCCTCCAGCTTGGGATAGGTATGATGGGGTTCATGGCCTCTTTATCTGATGACTATTTGAAAACCTATTACTCTTTCCTGCCCACAATCAACTTTTCCTTATTCACGCTCATCCCCAGACTCATCAGTCCTTTCATTTATGGTTTAAGAGATGAGGTCTTCCAGAAAGAAATGAGGAAAATGAAGTTCTTAGCATAACTTGTATAGCTAGATGATAAGGACTGGCCCAACTATGGAAAATTGTTGAATATACCACAGAGGATGATAACTTACCATAAATCATGTCATGGTGGCCATTTTAGAATAATTGGGTCAAATCCAGTTTATTGTGCTCAACACTGTTAGATGGGTAGATAGATAGATAGATAGATAAATAGATAGATAGATAGGAGCTAGATAGATAGATAGATAGATAGATAGATAGATAGGAGATAGATAGATAGATAGATAGATAGATAGATAGATAGATAGATAGGAGATAGATAGATAGATAGATAGATAGATAGATAGATAGATAGATAGGAGATAGATAGATAGATAGATGATAGATAGATAGATAGATAGATAGATAGATAGATAGATGATAGATAGATAGATAGATAGATAGATAGATAGGAGATAAATAGATAGATAGATAGATAGATAGATAGATAGATAGATAGATATGAGATAGATAGATAGGAGATAGATAGATAGATAGATAGATAGATAGATAGATAGGAGATAGATAGATAGATAGATAGATAGATAGATAGATAGATAGAAGATAGATAGATAGATAGATAGATAGATATGAGATAGATAGATAGATAGATAGATAGATAGATAGATAGATAGGAGATAGATAGATAGATAGATAGATAGATATGAGATAGATAGATAGATAGATAGATAGATAGATAGATAGGAGATAGATAGATAGATAGGTAGATAGATAAGAGATAGATAGATAGATAGATAGATAGGAGATAGATAGATAGATAGATAGATAGATAGATAATAGATAGATAGATAGATAGATAGATAGATAGATAGGAGATAGACAGATAGATAGATAGATAGATAGATAGATAGATAGGAGATAGATAGATAGATAGATAGATAGATAGGAGATAGATAGATAGATATATAGATAGATAGATAGATAGATAGATAGATAGATAGATAGATGAGAGATAGATAGATAGATAGATAGATAGATAGATAGGAGATAGATAGATAGATAGATGATAGATAGATAGATAGATAGATAGATAGATAGATAGATAGGAGATAGATAGATAGATAGATAGATAGATAGATAGATAGAAGATAGACAGGAGATAGATAGATAGATAGATAGATAGATAGATAGAAGATAGACAGATAGATAGATAGATAGATAGATAGATAGATAGATAGGAGATAGATAGATAGATAGATAGATAGATAGATAGGAGGGAGATAGATAGATAGATAGATAGATAGATAGGAGAGAGATAGATAGATAGATAGATAGATAGATAGATAGATAATAGATAGATAGATAGATAGATAGATAGGAGATAGACAGATAGATAGATAGATAGATAGATAGGAGATAGATAGATAGATAGATAGATAGATAGATAGGAGATAGATAGATAGATATATAGATAGATAGATAGATAGATAGATAGATGAGAGATAGATAGATAGATAGATAGATAGATAGATAGGAGATAGATAGATAGATAGATAGATGATAGATAGATAGATAGATAGATAGATAGATAGATAGATAGGAGATAGATAGATAGATAGATAGATAGATAGATAGATAGATAGAAGATAGACAGGAGATAGATAGATAGATAGATAGATAGATAGATAGAAGATAGACAGATAGATAGATAGATAGATAGATAGATAGATAGATAGATAGATAGGAGATAGATAGATAGATAGATAGATAGATAGGAGGGAGATAGATAGATAGATAGATAGATAGATAGATAGATAGATAGGAGAGAGATAGATAGATAGATAGATAGATAGATAGATAGGAGATAGATAGGAGATTGATAGATAGATAGATAGATAGGAGATAGATAGATAGATAGATAGATAGATAGGAGATAGATAGATAGATAGATAGATAGATAGATAGATAGGAGAGAGATAGATAGATAGATAGATAGATAGATAGATAGGAGATAGATAGATAGATAGATAGATAGGAGATAGATAGATAGATAGATAGATAGATAGATAGATAGATAGAAGATAGATAGATAGATAGATAGATAGATAGGAGGGAGATAGATAGATAGATAGATAGATAGGAGATAGATAGATAGATAGATAGATAGATAGATAGTAATCTAGGTGGTATTAAGGAAAAACAATAGGAGGATCCATGTTCAACTAATTTACATATCTGTGTATATAAAGAGCATGTTAAAGAGGCAGAGTCTCACCGAAACAAAGATGTTCAGGTTCAATGATCCATGAAAATTGTAAAGACTTTTTAATATCCCATCATCTATGGCACATCATGTCATCAAAAGACTCAGAGCATCTGGAGAAATCCATGTGCACGGATGACGGTCAATATTGAATGCTTCTGATCTACAGCCCGAGGTGGCACTTACGTTACAACAGACATAAATCAGTAATGGAAATCAGGAATGGGCTCAGAAATTATCTCAATAATCCTTGTCTGTGAACACAATTCCCTGTGCAATGCACAAATACAAGATAAAGCTGTATCTTATAAAGAAGAAGCCTCATATCAACACAATCCAGAAACACCTCCGTCTTCTCTGGGTCAAAGCTCATTTAGGGACCCAGATGTAAAGTACCTTGAGGACCAGGCCTCATTTATCAAGATGTGTGTCACTTTATATGACAATAACTTTGAGATGCTTTCACTTACCCAAGCAATTTTGAGATAGTTTTTTTTTCCTGACACATTGTACTACACGTTATTGGTAAATATTAATCAATATCTTTGTATTTATTTTATTTAGCCCTAAAATTAACACATTTGCAAGGGGTTAGATGAGAAAATGTATCTGATAGTTTGCTGTATGGGGACATGGTGGGGCTCGGAATGGAAAGAGCGCTATTTGGCTTTAGGAGGGCAGATTGTGCTGGAATAGTTTTCAGGTGCTATGTCATATTTGCAGAGCCCCTAAACTACCAGTACAGTGGACTGGGGGTGAAAGAAGAAAACGCCCACATATTTTGTTGCACGATTTCTCCTGAGCACAGAAATACCCCATATTTGGTCGTAAAAACTCCTGTATGGGTACTTAGCGGAGCTCAGAATGGACTGAAAGCTAATTGCCTTTTTGCAAAACATAACCTTTAATAAAGTTTCATTAAAAAAATGGCCTATTAAAATAATAGCATTAATGCAATATGACCTCTAATAGATATAGGCAAACACCAGTCACTTTTTGTATCGCCTTTCCATACAGTCATATGCAATATTTATCCCTGTGTAGCTAACACTGGATACATTGAAAGCCACACATATAATAACCCCTTGATGTCTGGGTTATATTATTGCAAAGAAGGTTAATTGGTCACATATCAAAATTATTTCTCCCTGTATAGCTCACACTAGGTCTTTTCTGAGCTGAGAACTAATCCTTTGATGTCTGGATTATATTTGTATAGGGAAAATAACTCATGTAGTCAGGCAGTTCTATTTAAACAGGTGATGAAAGCTCTGCGGTCAATATAGTTTTACCAACCTCCCACAAGCCTTAGTATCATTCCCCTGTATGTAGCAATGCTTAGCCAACTCTAACATACACACAGGGAGCGGTATAATGCTAGTCAGCCGCCCCTCAATCAGCACCAGAGTGATATAATACAGCTATAGGTAAGCCATATGTGACCAAGATTAACCCCTATGCTCATTTAGCCAGGTCCCTAATAAAGTCAGGCCCCCGGTTTCCCCTCTACGCGTTTCGCTAAATACATTAGCTCATCAGGAGGACTTAAGTATCGGGATCGATATATTTTGCAGTTAAAACTGCATTTCCCGCACCCTTGATGGTAGGACGCGGTACCTTTGTAATCAAATGATCAATGATTACAAAGGTACCGCGTCCTACCATCAAGGGCGCGGGAAATGCAGTTTTAACTGCAAAATATATCGATCCCGATACCCTATGTTATGCCCATGAATGGAGATTCATACCGCCTCAGGTGTTGTTGGTGCCATGAACAGGGTCATGTTGCTGCATTCTGTCCCCTGAACCCATGGGCTGCATCAGTTCCAGGCGGGTGTCCCTGTTTGCCCATCCTGCTTGTTCAGCAGAAACTGTGATGGAACCACAAATTGACCATGCACTTTACAGTGGACAAACTATTGGGGTCTTGTGCATACATGGTGAAACTAGGGAGTATCCTATTGCAGAGGTCACCATAAAAACAACCTCTGGCCCCACCTCTCACCTCTCACAAAGTGGGCATGGTTAAGTCCCTGTTCCATAGTGTGATCATAGAGAGGGATTTTCCTCTGTTCTGGGATATGTGGAAAAAGCAGAAGCTGCCATGTTCTGAAAATGTAAATGTTGGTAATGTCTTGCCTAAGGTTAACCCTGAACCCTTTGATCCTGATAGGGAAACACCCACTGTAGGGGGGACCCAAGATAGTAATGATTTTTCCTTGTCTATGTTAGCTGGTGATGCTGAAGGTCAACAGGGAGTTCCCGAGATGCCGGAGCTCGAGGTGTCCCATAACAACTTTGGGACTTCTCAAATGAGAAATACTAGTCTGGCTGATGCCAGAGCAAATATAAAGGTCGTGAACGGTGAACCCCAGTATCCAGGGGCTGATAAGGAGTTTCCCTACAGTGTTGGCCAAAAGTATTGGCACCCCTGCAATTCTGTCAGACAGTACTCAGTTTCTTCCAGAAAATGATTGCAAGCACAAACTCTTCGGTATTTTCTTCATTTAATTTGTCTTCAATGGAAAACCACAAAAAGAATTGTTAAAAAGCCAAATTGGATATAATTCCACAGCAAACATAAAAAGGGGGTGGACAAAAGTATTGGCACTGTATGAAAAATCATGTGATGCTTCTCTAATTTGTGTAATTAACAGCACCTGTTACTTACCTGAGGCACCTAACAGGTGGTGGCAATAACTAAATCACACTTGCAGCCAGTTGAAATGGATTAAAGTTGACTCCACCTCTGTCCTGTGTCAGAAAGAAGACCAAAGAACTGTCTGAGGACTTGAGAAGCAAAATTGTGAGGAAGCCTGAGCAATCTCAAGGCTACAAGTCCATCTCCAAAGACCTGAATGTTCCTGTGTCTACCGTGCGCAGTGTCATCAAGAAGTGTAAAGCCCATGGCACTGTGGCTAACCTCCCTAGATGTGGACGGAAAAGAAAAATTGACGAGAGATTTCAACGCAAGATTGTGCGGATGGTGGATAAAGAACCTAGACTAACATCCAAACAAGTCCAAGCTGCCCTGCAGTCTGAGGGTACAACAGTGTCACCCCATACTATCCAGCGTCAGCGTCTGAATGAGAAGGGACTGTATGGTAGGAGACCCAGGAAGACCCCACTTCTTACACAAAACTTACCTGAGAAAGCCAAAACCGTTTTGGAAGAATGTTCTCTGGTCAGATGAGACAAAATTAGGAAAAGGCATCAACATAGAGTTTACAGGAAAAAAAAGAGGCCTTCAAAGAGAAGAAGACGCCCCCTACAGTCAGACATGGCGGAGGTCCCTGATGGTTTGGGGTTGCTTTGCTGCCTCTGGCACTGGACTGCTTGGCCGTGTGCATGGCATTATGAAGTCTGAAGACGACCAACACATTGTGCAGCATCATGTAGGGCCCGGTGTGAGAAAGCGGGGTCTCCCTCAGAGGTCAGGGCTCTTCCAGCAGGACAAGGACCCAAAACACACTTCAGGTCAGCACTAGAAAATGGTGGTGAGAGAAAGCCCTGGAGACTTGTAAAGTGGCAGAAATGAGTCCAGCCCTGAATCCCATAGAACACCTGTGGGGGAGGGGGAGAGATCTCTTGGCAGTTTGGAGAAGGCCCCCTTCACATCTCAGGGGGGACCGCGAGCAGTTTGCCAAAGAAGAAGCGTCTAAGATTCCAGCAGAGCCTTGTAAGAAACTCATTGCTGGTTAGCGGAAGCGGTTGTGTGCAGTTATTGTGTCTATAAAGGTTGTGCTACCAAGTATTAGGCTGAGGGCGCCAATACTTCTGTCCGCACCAGTTTTGGAGTTCTGTGTAAAATGATCAATGATGTGACTTTTTTTTCATTCTCTTTTGTGTTTTTTCATTGCAAGCAAAATAAATGAAGATATTACCAAAGAGTTTGTGCTTGTAATCATTATCTGGGGGACACCGAGGATTATCTGACAGGACTGCAGGGGGGCCAATACTTTTGGCCAACACTGTATATGTCCATGAACTGGGGACAAATTGTCAAACAATTGGTGGTTCCCCAGCCCTCTTAAAGGGTAGTATTAGATTTGGCACATAAGCATGTGTTAGGAGGACACCTGGGGTACAAAAAGACCAATGAGCGCATTCTACAGTGTTTCCATTGGCCAGGTATTGATAAACAAAATCAAGAGTATTGTAACTCCTGCCCAGAGTGCCAGCTAACCACCTCTGTGTCACACGCCTGGACACACCCATGTGATAGAACATGACATTGTCACCGAGCCGCAGGTACGGGTTAACCTAAAACCATACCGGATACCTGAAGCTCATAGACAAGCTGTATCTGAGGAGGTCAAAGATATGTTGGCACTTGGGGAAATTGAAGAATCTAAGAGTGACGGGTACAATCCCATTGTTCTGATTCCTAAGCCAGATGGTTCCATAAGGTTCTGTAATGATTTCCATAAACTGAATGAAGTGTCAAAATTTGATGCCTCCCCAATGTCCAGAGTCGATGAATTAATCGAGAGGTTGGGACATGCCAGGTATTTCTCCACCCTCAACTTAACCAAAGGGTACTAGCAAAACCCACTCACTAAAGAGGCCAGAGAAAAAAAACATTTGTCACCAGAGGGCTTGTTCCAATATGTGAAGATGTCATTTGGGTTACATGGGGCTCCAGCAACCTTCCAGAGGTTGATGGGCAGAGGCCTTAAGCCCCATTGAAGGTACACTTCAGCTCACCTAGATGGCATTGTTATTTTTAGTACGGACTGGGAGAGACACTTGCCAAAAGTTCAGGCCATAATAAATTCCCTCTGAGCAGCTGGTTTAACAGCCAACTAGGGTTGAGCCAATCTTGAGATTTCAAGAACGATTTTAAAATCCGTTTTCCGATCATTTTCCAGCCAATCTCGATCCCAATTGCGATCATGAAATTTGCTCGATTGTCGGTCGGAATCTGATCTTTTCCGATCCCGATCGCTCCGACCTCGATCCCGCTGGAAAAGATCGGGATTGGAATTCCAAACCCGATCATGAAATTTACTCGATCACCGATCAGAATCTGATCTTTTCCAAACCCGATTGCTCAACCCTACAGCCAACCAAAAAAAATGTGCTTTGGGTCTGGAAGAGGCCAGATACCTGGGTTATGTCATTGGAAGAGGGGTGATAAAACCCCAGGATAACAAAGTGGAGGCCATTCAAAATGGGCCTCAGCCCTTAAATAAAAAGCAAGTAAGGGCTTTCCTGGGAATCGTTGCTGTCCCAAATGGTGGATGGTGAAGAACACCCAGTCACCTACCTGAGTAGGAAACTTACACCGCCAGAGAAAATTTGCAGCATTGCGGAGAGGGAGTGCTTAGCCATTAAGTGGGCCCTGAAATCCTTACGTTACTATCTACTGGGCCCACACTTTAAGCTGGTCACTGATCACTGCCCTCATACAGGGATGTGCCACGCTAAGGAGAGAAATGCCGGGTGGTCCCTGACGTTACAAAATTTTAAGTTCACAGTGGAACACAGGGCAGGTAAGCTGCAGGGAAATGTTGATGCTCTATCCAGGACCCATTGCATGTGGGCTAAAAGTGTCCGCCCCTACAGGTCCGAACAGGCAAAGGTATCTGAGAAAGTAACAGGCAAAGGACTGGAGTCCCGCTATATCTGTCCCAGATTCCTGACGTATGTGTGGTCCAGTGCGGGTCTGGAGTAGGCCTGAGGCTCATTACTGGCCCACAAATGGTTGCAGAGCCTGACGTTCAGAGCAGATCCATGAAGTGAGGAGGCAGCTGGGTCTTTCCTGTAGCTCTGAGTCCGATGAGACCAAATTGTGACACATGTAAGCCACATTATAGTTAGGTTGTTATTTTTGTTCAGTTAGTCACTCGGACGAGCAGGAGTGTATTTTATTTTTGCCTGAAGTTAATGCAGTATTTTGTTTTTGCTCATTTGTGCCTACGATATACAGTACAGACCAAAAGTTTGGACACACCTTCTCATTCAAAGAGTTTTCTGTATTTTCATGACTATGACAATTGTAGATTCACACTGAAGGCATCAAAATTCAGAAGTAACACACGTGGAATTATAGACTTACCAAAAAAGTGTGACACAACTGAAAATCTGTCTTATATTCTCGGTTCTTCAAAGTAGCCACTTTTTGCTTTGATTCCTGCCTTGCACACTCTTGGCATTCTCTTGATGAGCTTCATGAGGTAGTCACCAGAAATGGTTTTCACTTCACAGGTTTAATAAGTGGGATTTCTTGCCTTATAAATGGGGTTGGGACCATCAGTTGTGTTGTGCAGAAGTCAGGTGGATACACAGCTGATAGTCCTACTGAATAGACTCTTAGAATTTGTATTATGGCAAGAAAAAAGCAGCTAAATAAAGAAAAACGAGTGGTCATCATTACTTTAAGAAATGGAGGTCAGTCAGTCCGAAAAAACTGGGAAAACTTTGAAAGTGTCCCCAAATGCAGTTGCAAAAACCATCAAGCGCTACCAAGAAATTGGCTCACATGAGGAAAGGAAGACCAAGAGTCACCTCTGCTGCGGAGGATAAGTTCATCCGAGTCACCAGCCTCAGAAATCGCAGGTTAACAGCAGCTCAGATTAGAGACCAGATCAATGACACACAGAGTTCTAGCAGCAGACACATCTCTACAACAACTGGTAAGAGGAGACTGTGCAGCAGAAAACCACTGCTAAGGACAGGCAACAAGCAGAAGAGACCACAAGGAATGGACATTAGACCAGTGGAAATCTGTGCCAAGGTCTGATGAGTCCAAATTTGATATCTTTGGTTCCAACCACCGTGTCTTTGTGTAAAACAGGAACACAAAAATTTTGCAACACAAGGCACACAACAAAGCAACTGCTTCAAAAATAAACTAAGTATGACTATGTCTAAGAAGAGACAGAAGCAACACAATAAATAAAATGAAAATTTTTATTAAGTGATAATAAATATGAAAAACATAAATTACACATAAACAACAGGGGGTAAATGCTTCACAAAGAGGCGGGTGGTGTGTGGTAATAAATAGTATATAGGCCTAGGGTGAAAAAAGTATGTACAACACAGTCATATAATATGGGTTCACATGTTGTTGCAAGTGTGGCAGTTCCAAAGCAGATAAAAATATCCCATAGGTAAGAATGCACAACAGAGACATATGTGAAAATTATATACATAGAAGGTAAAGAACCAACCCTAAGACCATAGTTATAATATAAAGCATGGTACGGGTGGTAGGTGCTTTACATCTATCTATCTCCTATAGTGTTGACCAAAAGTCTTGTCCCCCCCTGTAGTTCTGTCAGATAATCCTCGGTGTCCCCCAGATAATGATTACAAGCACAAACTCTTTGGTAATTTCTTCAGTTATTTTGCTTGCAATGAAAAAACACAACAGAGAATAAAAATAAAGTCACATCATTGATCATTTTACACAAAACTCCAGAACTGGTGCAGACAGAAGTATTGGCACCCTCAGCCTAATACTTGGTCGCACAACCTTTAGACACAATAACTGCGCACAACCGCTTCCGCTAACCAGCAATGAGTTTCTTACAAGGCTCTGCTGGAATCTTAGACCCTTCTTCTTTGGCAAACTGCTCGCGGTCCCCCCTGAGATGTGAAGGGGGCCTTCTCCAAACTGCCATCAAGAGATCTCTCCCCCTCCCCCACAGGTGTTCTATGGGATTCAGGGCTGGACTCATTGCTGCCACTTTACAAGTCTCCAGGGCTTTCTCTCACCACCATTTTCTAGTGCTGACCTGAAGTGTGTTTTGGGTCCTTGTCCTGCTGGAAGAGCCCTGACCTCTGAGGGAGACCCAGCTTTCTCACACTGGGCCCTACATGATGCTGCACAATGTGTTGGTCGTCTTCAGACTTCATAATGCCATGCACACGGTCAAGCAGTCCAGTGCCAGAGACAGCAAAGCAACCCCAAACCATCAGGGACCTCCGCCATGTCTGACTGTAGGGGGCGTCTTCTTCTCTTTGAAGGCCTCTTTTTTCCCTGTAAACTCTATGTTGAGGCCTTTTCCTACTTTTGTCTCCTCTGACCAGAGAACATTCTTCCAGAACGGTTTTGGCTTTCTCAGGTAAGTTTTGGCAAACTCCAGCCTGGCTTCTGTCTCTGGGTAAGAAGTGGGGTCTTCCTGGGTCTCCTACCATACAGTCCCTTCTCATTCAGACGCTGACGCTGGATAGTACGGGGTGACACTGTTGTACCCTCGGACTGCAGGGCAGCTTGGACTTGTTTGGATGTTAGTCGAGGTTCTTTATCCGCCATCCGCACAATCTTGCGGTGAAATCTCTCGTCAATGTTTCTTTTGCGTCCACATCTAGCGAGGTTAGCCACAGTGCCATGGGCTTTACACTTCTTGATGACACTGCGCACGGTAGACACAGGAACATTCAGGTCTTTGGAGATGGACTTGTAGCCTTGAGATTGCTCAGGCTTCCTCACAATTTTTCTCCTCAAGTCCTCAGACAGTTCTTTGGTCTTCTTTCTTTTCTCCATGCTCAATGTGGTCACACAAGGACACAGGACAGAGGTGGAGTCAACTGTAATCCATTTCAACTGGCTGCAAGTGTGATTTAGTTATTGCCACCACCTGTTAGGTGCCTCAGGTAAGTAACAGGTGCTGTTAATTACACAAATTAGAGAAGCATCACATGATTTTTCAAACAGTGCCAATACTTTTGTCCACTCCCTTTTTATCTTTGCTGTGGAATTATATCCAATTTGGATTTTTGACAATTCTTTTTGTGGTTTTCCATTGAAGACAAATTAAATGAAGATAATACCAAAGAATTTGTGACTGTAATCATTATCTGGAAGAACACGAGGATTATCTGACAGAATTGCAGGGGTGCCAACACCATATGTGTGTATTCTGTCTGGATATATTCCCTTGTGTGATATTACTGCGCAAATGTAAACAGAAAAGATTTTGATGTCAGAAGCGATTAGTCACATTGCTCATCCTATGGAATCCATGAGGGAGAGGGGAGCAGATATATAGCTCTCACCCCTCCGCCCTCCCGTATCCTGCTCCTTGTATGTGCACTATGCTGCTCATTACTGGAAATTGAAGACTTTCTACAATCATCCTACAGTAAGTACAAAGAACTCCTGACAAGCTTTAGGTAACCCACCATGCTTTGACAATTCAGAGACGTTAGACCCCCGTAGTCCCACACTGCCAGAAATATTACTTTAGAGTCTGGAGGTTTCATAAGTACAAGGACCCAGAAGTCAGGAAAAGGGGAGATTGTGATGGTGTTTGTCCACAACCAGCAGAATAGTGAGTGCAGCTTTGGAGGATAATACTCGATGTGGAATCAGATAGGTAGGTTGCAGAGAAAACATAGATCCTTCTTATTTTTCTAATAGATGGGCTGTTGTTTGCTCTTGCTCTATAAATATCCTCACTAATAAGTCAGATACGGTTATATTTGCGGCCTTTGATTTTCTCTCCTGGATTGAAGCCAAAGTGTCATTTTTCTAAGAGACTAGGCTGCCAGGTTTGGTGGCTGTACCTATTGTTAGAATGTAGTGGAGGCAAGGCCCAGCTTTGAGGATTTTTTCAGAGCCTGTACCACTGCTGGGTAGGGTTGGGCCGATCTTGAGAATTCAGGATCGATTTTAAAATCCGATTTCCGATCATTTTCCAGCTGATCCCGATTGTGAAATTTGCTCGATCGCCGATCGGGATCCGATCTTTCCCAATCCCGATTGCACTACCCTAGTCAATGCTTCTCTATGTGAAAAGTCAGTATTAGGGTTGAGCCGATCTTGAGATTTCAAAATCCGATTTCCAATCATTTTCCAGCTGATCCCGATCGTTAAATTTGCTTGAACGCTGATTGGGATCTGATCTTTTCCGATCCTGATCGCTCAACCGTACTGCTGGGCCTTTGTAGCAGTAAGTCTGAGTGGTGGCTGAGTGATGGGAGATGGTCAAGAAAAGGCTAGAGAAATTCTTCCGCCACCTCTCGAGCCTCAGTAGTCTGGACAGGTATCAAGGGCTGATAAGGAAACTCGAGCATCTTGTCTTGACTGGAGGAAGCCGTGAGTACATCTCTAGAGTGAAATCTTTGCTTAAGAGGTGTCAGTATGATAGGCACGCATCTTTGGTTTTTGAGAGAGATTATGGGAAGTCTCGCTTGCCTGACCCAACTGTAAGATGTCAGTGAGTAGTAAGCTTGTCAAAGGGCTGATTGATAGTACAGAACCTGAAAAACTCCAGATCAGTGATCCTGAAGGTCGACAGATCTAGATAGAGATGTGATGTCGGCTTTCCTGACTCAAATTGTCCCTGAACGGGGAGTTAACCCCTCTGTTGACATTTTGACAGAGATAATCAGGGAAGAGGAAGTCAAACTGGCCATTGATGGACTGGCCCTCCAGAGGTTTTGTGGTCCAGATAGCTTAACATCTGAATTTTATAAGACCTTTTAGTAAATCTGACCTGGCCTGGCCAGTGTTGATTGGCTCAAGACCTTGTGTGCACAAGCAGAAAGTTTTGAACTTGTGTATAGTAGGATTGGCTGCTCTGTTAAGGTTGGATCTGGTGTTTGACAGGGTTGTCCTCTGTGCCCACTGTTATACATTTTTATGATAGTCCCACTTGTTAGAACAGTCAGTCGTGGTCCATTGGTGGCAGTTATAATGGACCAGGCAGGTATTTGACAGTGGAAGACTGAATGTCACTCAGTGTCCATTCAGTTTCATGCCATTTCCTCGTCATTGGAAGACCTGCACCCCTTAGGGCATTACCTGTGACCGCTGAAGCCACTGACTGGTCTCAGTGTGATGCAGAACTTCCAGCTATGGGTATATGGCTATAAGACTGAAAGGATACTAACGGCAGATAGCCGAGCACCAAAGACAGATGAGTAGGTATGTTTGTATGTTACTAGAGATGGGCAAACTACTTCAGCATGGGCCAGGTGAATTTCAATATCCCAACGAAAGTGAACAATTTGAGATTCATCTCGGATTAACTAAAATGGTCATTTTGACGAGCACGTCTTCAGACCCCAGAGTACAATAAGTGGAGCCCCACTCAGTGACATTATGCCACCAAAGTCACCGCTGAGGCATGTGATTGAGCCACAGTGGTCACAGTAGGCACACCGAGTATCATGACGTCTGATGAGAACGCTGAACGACTGAACTTGCTCAACCACAAACTAATCATGAACCCGAGATACTCGAACCTGAAACCAATCTTAGCAGGTTCGCCCATCTCTACATGTTACCCCTCCCGTGCCCTCAACAGGGGTTCATCCAATTCCAGGGCAATCCCTGTCGGAACGTGGCTGGCAAGAATGTTGACCACAGTTACCTTTTATGTAATCTGTGGCCGAGCACAGGTGGTGGTCAGGTCTCTTTAGCCTAAATGTTTGTTACTCTTTCAGTCTGGTCTTTGCTTTCTCTTTCCAGTATGGGAGCTTCAACCAAAAACATCTTCTGGGCTGTTCTTATAATGTTCAACTTCACTGAGATCAACGAGAACACAATCAGTCAAGCCACAGCGATCGTATCAAGCAGCGTTCTTGCTTTAATGGTCCTTTCCTTCTTCGTCTACATCTACTTTGTGACCATCATCTTACATGTCTTCTTCACCAATCCTCAAGTTCGAGAGAACGCTCGCTATGTCCTCTTCATCCACTTGGTTGCAAATGACACTGTGGGGGTAGCTACACTAATACTCCTCTTCACTCTTGGTTTCTATTTTGTTTACATCCCTGTACCCCTATGTTACACCCTTTGCTTATTCCCTGCATGTCTCTACGTGGTTACCCCCTACAACTTGACCATCATGTCCTTAGAACGTTATTTTGCCATTTGTTATCCATTACAACACAGACAGATCTGCACAGTGCAAAGGTCACTTATGGCCATAGGAGTCATGTGGCTTCTGGGTCTTGTTCCGCACATTCTTGACTTTATTGCCTTGTGTTACTCCATGCCAAAGAATTTCTTCTCCACCAGCTTGATATGTAGTTGGGCGGTATTTGAAATGAACAGGGTACAAGGCATCATAAGGGCCTGGAATTGGATCAGCACCTTTCCCGTTGTGGGATTGACTATCCTCTACACCTATATCCGAATTCTGGTGGTGGCTCGGAAGAGCGGTTCTGGAAAGTCTTCTGCCTTCAAAGCAGAGAAAACCATTCTTCTCCATGCCCTCCAGCTCGTGTTATGCATGTTGGGCTTTGTGTCCTCTGCCACGGATGAGTACGTGAGAAGGTATTTCATCATCCTAACTGCAACCAACTTCTTCTTTTTCTTGTGCCTCCCCAGATTTATCAGTCCTTTAATTTATGGGGTAAGAGATGAAATGTTCCAGAAACAAATGAGGAAGATGAAATTCTTTATATAATTTGAAGAAAAAAAATAATATAAAGAGAGAACAAACAGGGTGCACGTCCCGGGTGTCCGACCACTGCACCCACTAGTCTACAGGTTGGGAATCGTAGGCTTGAAAAAGGCTCTATGTTCTGAGCTGAAATGTTGTGGCTTATGGGTTAATAAAGCGGCCATTTTTTCCCCTATACATTTGGAGTGTTCCTATTTTTTGACTACGTAAATAGATAGAAGAAGACAAGTAAGCAGAACTGTGTGAGGGGATCGGGGCAAGGCTTCAGACGGGTAACATTGGCTGACACATCGGAAATGCAAAAAGCTCTGTAGCACTCCAAATGGATAAAGTGAAGAAGCTACGGAAACTCTATTCACCTATAGGTGCAAAGTTTTTATCCTGCCCCATAGAGCGGGGCTAAAAATGTTCCCATATACGGGTAAGAAAGATTTCCAAGTCCTCTTCAGTTTATTCTTTTGGAGATACCACCAGCTCGTGAGAGCTTACATCCTATGAGGAAATACGGAGACACAAGAGGTCAGGGGGCAACCAGTACAGTAGATGCGTCTGTGTACCCAAGTGAGAGGAAGATGAGTCTGGGGGCCACACTGAAGACAGATTGTAGAGGGGAGAGTTAGAGAACAATTAGTGAAGATGAGAGAGAATCAGAGCGACCATGAGAGGTTTTGATGTTTCCACGATGAGAATTCTGGAGATGTTTTGGGGCTGCAGGTGACAAGCGTGTCCAAGTGTCTGAATAGGTGGGGTAAAGGTGAGATCTGATACAACCAAATACAACCTCGAGACAGCCTCGGGGTAATAGTAAGGCCGCAGACAGACATGTTGATATCAGCGTTAGGTTGGATAGAGGAGACGCTAGAAGTTTAGTTTTTGAAATGTATGGTAAGGGCAGTAAAAAAAACAAAAAAAAAACCCACACAAAATGCATAAATCTATGAATTTTCATTACCACGCCTGCCCCTCAAAAAAGGGATCAACATCTCAGACATAATAAACGTTGGTACCAACAAAAACTACAATTTGCCCTGCAAATAAAGAGCCCTGACATAGTTCAGTCAACTAAACAGTAAAACAGTTATTGGCCCTCCGAATACGGGGGCCTAAGGAAATAGTTCCTTTTCCAAAGTGGCATTTTATTAGTAAACATCATAAAACCAATATAAATAGTTCCCATGGTGGGATCATTAAAGGATTATCTTATCTTATCTTAAATATGGTATCGCTCGATCTTTGGGCATCTTGGGTCCATCAGTCTCCCATCCTAGGTCTTCCATATTGTCTCTGTGACTAGATTGATCCCTCACTTCCCCCACCCCTCCACACTGGCAGATTCTTATGGTAGGTGTCACTTTTGTTGCCCTCATCCATTGTAGCGTAACCTCTCTCCTCCCTGATAGAGGAATTTTATGTTTCTGTTATATTTCCCTTGTTCACCCCTTCTTTTCTTTGTACTCCGCAATATGATGTATAATAATGTTTGTTGCCTATTTTTTGTTACTGTTTTTGTTTGATATGCTGATTACTAAGCTTTTTTATAGTACTGTCTTTTAATAAATACCCCTGACACTGTAAATGGTGGACGTTGTTCTTATTCCATTACTTGTTGCGTGAGTGTACAGTAAGTGTTCGCTGTATTAAATATATTAAAGAGATGACATCACTGATTCGGTAATTGTTTTTGCTGACAAATTTGGTGGCTTCCTCAAAGGGCTTCAGAAGGCGGCACACTTTCCTAATGAGCTACAAAATAGCAGATTGTCCCAGTGGTCTGTTACATGTAGTAGTTATTCAACACCTTCTGTTTGCTCAAACAGATGCTCCAGCATGTGCAATATGGAAGTTCAGTGAGTAGGAACATTGCAGGTAAGTTGGCAGACTATTTGGTCAGTGAAGGTCAAACAAAGTGTTCCAAGCTACATAAAACATAGCTGAAATGTGCAGACACTTTTCTATCCATGAGCAGCATCTCCTAATTTGCACCTACCCCAAGCAATGACAATATGTCACTCTACCTAATTAGAGTGCAGCCGCAAAATTCTTCAATTCATACATGGTAGCGCTTGATCTTTCCCCCAGGCAGACAGGGTCCAGTCTACGGCTGGATTCACATATGGCATTGAGTTTCCATTGCAGATTCCGCTTTAAAGGGGTATTCCCATGGCGCTTGTTCACTAACCTGCAGGCTGTTGTGCTCTCTTCACTTCCTGCTTTTCTCGGCACATTGGTGGGCAGAGTTTCACTTGCACAGGATTGGTTGTAAATGAATTACTACAGTGTGAAGCTGATATAGCAGAGCTGGTTATGAGTCAGTTTGCATTACATTCAGAGGTAAAGGACTCATCATCTCAGCCCTTATCAGCCAAATTCAATTAAACCGACTGATAAGAGCTCAGAAATCCCGGAGCTCTCACCTCCCCTATCTGAGAAGCTCCGCTACTTAAAAGACACAAACAGCTCAGAGCTGCTCCCAGCCCCTCCCCCTCTGAGAGCAGGGAGCTACATCACTTGACAGATGAGCAGATAATCCCAAGGGCCATAGAAATGGAGTGTAAACAATTAAGCGAATAAATTAAGATAGCGGCCAATCAAAGCAGTATTGATAAAACAATGTATTTAGGAAAAGTCTTAAATCCACACAAACTAGCAGTATAGATAGGATCCTTGTGATGGGACAACCCCTTTAAATCGACAGAGAAAAAAGTCCTGCAAGGAGGACTTTTCTCTCCACCAGTTTGAGTATAAGATCAGCAGAAACCATGCGGACCCCATTATAGCCTGTAATTATATAGTAACTGCTTATTAAGTGGACAGAGTTTCCTTCTTTCAGGTCCCCATATGGACCCGAATATCGGAGACCCGAACGCTAGTGTGAACCATCTTTTTCAAAGGTCCATTACCCCTGACACCAGGGCTGTCTAGATGGAATGAAAGAACACCAGCATCTTAAGAAAGAACTCTGTCATTAATAAACCTCCTGGTCATTTTAGAGAATCAGAGCCAGAAATTTTAGTGAAATACATAACTCATCTGCAGTGGACCTCAAAAAGTCTACTGCTAGAAATGAGTGAACCAGTTTGTTGTGAATTTTACAAAATCTCAGTTTTGGCCAAACTTGCCACCCGTGAATCATTATTATACTCTGTAATCACCTCTCCTGGACTCCCTTGTGCTCCTATGTGGTCATATTTGATCCTCTTCTGGTCATCTTTGGTTGATGTCAGCAGCCTGTGAATGGACTTAGGGAGTCATGAGGAGTGTATCAACGTCATGTTCCTTGGCTAAAGCATCATGACATTGTGGTGTCCATCATGACTATTGAGGCCAAACACAGGCCTTAGAAATCCTGTGGGACCATTGAAATGACCCAGGAGGCCTGAAGAGGGCCAAAGATGTCTGCAAAGGATAAAAAGAGGTATCATCTCTGCTCCGCATATTAAACTCTCCAAAGGTCTAATTATACAAGAGGAAGAAAAGAAACTAATTACTCTAAAAGAGAACATTCAATCTATCAAGGAGGAATTAAAACCACACATAAATACAACACAGTACAAAGAGGATTTCCTCAAAATCCAGAAACAAATAGAGGAATTAGAAGATAAGATCGTGGAAACTAAAAAAAAACAAATTTGACAGAGATTGTAAAGACTATGAGAGTGGTACTGTTTACAGCTGGAGAAATGAGCGTTCTTTTACTCCCAGGTCTATTCTCAAGAAATCTCATTACAAAACACCGAGAGCAAGATACTCTTCCCACCATAGAGTCTCCTTTAGCTCTTCCGAAAAAGACACAGATTTTACAGATACGGAATCCACAGCATCTTTTTTTTTATCTCCAAGAAATCAAAGGTTGTCGAAATTGGACTCCACCAATTTGTCACCCCTGCAAGAAAGCAGAAGAGGAAAAATCACCGGGGCGGCCGCAAACACCGCAAGAAACACTACAAAAACACGCAGCAGCCACAAACCATAGTAACTGATCAGCCCAATCATCATCTTGTCTCACAGACTACTAATCAAGACAATTACCCATCTCAGACTGAGTCTAACAGGGATAATGAATCAACAACCATCCCAGACGCCCAGCTAGATAATTGTAGCGTTCTCAATTTGTCTTCACAGACTCTCTCTGCTACATGTGTGCGGTTGTTAAGTAAAGGTCTCAGCTTTGTTCCCACAGCTAGATTTGATCTTTTTAATACATTGCTAGATATTAATAAATTCGTTAGAACATTAACTGTAAAAAGGTATTTTTTTGACTATGATGATCCCGAGGAAGTGGTCACCAACATCCCATATACAAACGAGTTCCGAGAACTTAACTTCAAGGAACAAGTTTGCCTTACCACACTAAAATCTATGCAAACCACCTCTACCCAAAACAGGGATATAGATCATGTCCAGGTAAAAACAAAAAATCCAAATTATTACCCTATCTCAGCACGTATTCCTATATTTGACCAATTTCAACATCAAATAGAAAAAGAACTAACCCAATTACACCGTACTCAATACCACTTCAAACACAACCTTACCAGAAAAGAAAGAGAATGCCTAAAAACTTTGGAGAAAAATTCTGACATAGTCATTAGACAGGCAGATAAAGGTGGGAAAATTGTCGTCCTCAACAGTACAGACTATAAGACAGCGGTTAATACCATACTTGAAGATGTCACCACATATAGAGTATTAAAAGAAGACCCTACCTACACTTTTTCAGTAACGCTTTATGATTTAATTAGATCAGGTATTAACCAAGGATTCTTAACGGAAAAGGAGGCAGAATATCTTCATGTGCAGTACCCTACTACTCCCATCTTTCATGGACTGCCTAAAGTTCATAAGAATAATTTCCCACCACCCCTTAGACCCATTATAGCGTGGATAGGGTCTCTGAATGAGCCTATTTGCTCTTGGATTGATGACATATTACAGCCACTAGCCACTAGGGTACCGGGTTTCATCAGGGACACCAAAGACCTCCTAGACATATTCCAAAACTTTAAATGGCAACCACAATACCAATGGCTTACTTGTGACGTAGTCTCATTGTACTCCAGCATACCTCATACTACAGCTCTGGATGCACTATCATATCACCTCTATAACCATTCACAATACACCGAAGATTTCATTGAATATGTTTTGGAAATAGTACAATATCTTTTAACTCACAACTATTTCATGTTTAATAATACATTTTATCTCCAAACATGCGGGGTCCCTATGGGGGCGAAATTTTTTCCCTCACTAGCTAATATAACCATGGGCTGGTGGGAAGAGCATACCATTTTTACTCCCAATAACCCTTTTTTGGACAATATCGCATTTTATGCAAGATATATCGACGATGTGCTGCTGGTGTGGTCAGGGGAAGAGAAGACAGCTACCGCCTTCACTGACCACATCAGCAGCAATAGTCATAATCTTAAGTTCACATCTCAACTCAGCCCTGTTACAGTCAATTTTCTGGATATCACACTCACGGGAGACGATATCAAAGGGGTGGTGGAATCCAAATTATATCGTAAACCCCAAAGCGGTAATACTACATTACACGCCAAAAGCCACCATCCCCAACACACGATTAAATCCGTTCCAGTGGGTGAACTCACCAGAGCTAAAAGGATTTGCTCCCAGGAACAAGAATACACTGAAGAATGTAAAGTAATCTCAGACAGACTCTGTGACAGGGGATATTCAAAATGGCATTTAGAACGCGCTAAACATAGAGTTGCCTCCAAAATGAGAGCAGATCTTCTGAGCCACAAACCAAAAACAACACAAGACAATACTGCAGTCTATTTTTCTACCCCATATAGCCTGGACTACAAAAACATCGTGAAAATTATAAATAACAACTTAGCCATTTTAAAACAGGACGATATCCTCAGCCATATTCTCAAGGATGGCTGTAGATTCGTAGCCAGAAGAGGCAAGTCACTTGGCAATATGTTGTCACCCAGTCTTTTTTTGAGTGATAAAAAAAAGCCCTAAATTACCCTCTCATATGAAAGGCTTTTTTAGATGCGGGGGAAATAGGTGCAATACATGCAAATTTGCACATAAAACAAATTTATTTACAGATTCCACGAGGGACAATATATACCATATTAACACTTTTTTAAATTGTGACTCAGATCATGTTATTTACTTAATCATCTGTGACATTTGCAAACTGCAATATGTAGGTTGCACATCCCGACCGTTAAAATCCCGAATAGCAGAGCACATTAGAGGCAGTACCAATAGTAACATTCTCAATAAATCAGCAGCCTCTAAACATTTTTCTGAAACACACCAGGGAAACATTGGAAGTCTTCGTTTCCATGCCATAGAAGCGGTTGCTAAACCGCACCGAGGTGGAAATTGGCAACGTAAGCTATATACCAGAGAGGCCTATTGGATACATACCCTTAATACCAGGTATCCACTGGGAATGAACAAAAGGACAGATTTGTCTTACTTTTATTAATGGGGTTCAGGGAATATGTATGTATGTGTATGTACACACATGTACTGCATATATATATATATATATATATATATATATATATATATATATATATATATACACTTCTATGAGATGAGATTTACTTATTTTTGTTCATATAAGAATACACATGTATTGCCTCTTTAATGAAGAATGTATATATCTTTCATTCAGATAATAATATGCAGTAGATCCATTTTTTAATTAAGTCACGCCATAAGACTAGCCGTTAAAGCAGTAGTTACTACACTAAACTCATAAGTAGTAGGCTCCTTTATGATTGGCCTTATTAATCTTCCTTATATTTTTAGATGAAGTTAAACTGTTTTGCATTAATCATATAATAAAACGTGACCCTATTACAGCGAAACAATAGTTAATTTTACATAACTCATAACAAGGAGGCAGCCTTGCGATTGGCTATATTTAACTCTATATATATCATGGATAATGGTAGGCCGCTTCATGATTGGCTATATCATAACACGTGACCTACTCAACAACACCAAACAGCCTTCTATAGAAACCCATAGGGAGTAGGCAACTCCGTGATTGGTTAAAATCAACCCTATTCATACCATGGGCAATAGTAGGCTGTTCTGTGATTGGCTATACAGTAACATGTGACTTCTCTAAAAACATTTAGCATCCCTTCACAGTAAAACTCATAGGAAGTAGGCGACTCCGTGATTGGTCAGAATCAACCCTATACATATTATGGGTAATAGTAGGCTCCTTTGCTATTGGTCACATAACAACATGTGATCTCTCTAAACAATTTAGAGCATCTCTCCATAGCAAAACCCATAGGGAGTAGGCAATCCTATGATTGGTCAGAATCAACTCTATACACATTATGGGCAAAAGTAGGCTGTTCTGTGATTGGCTACACTCCTTTCTTATATATCACAGACAACGATAGTCCACCTTATGATTGGTTCTTTTAATAACATGTGACCCTCTAGCTCTCCACAATAAAACCCATAGGAGGTAGGCAACTCTCTGATTGGTCACAGCGCACCCTATATATATCATGGATGAAAGTAGGCTGCTCTGTGATTGGACACATAATAACACGGCTGAGTCCAGTATCAGATGTAACAAGTTCTCCTTCAGGTCCGACAGCTCTTAAACGTCACTCAAACAGTAGGCAGCCTTCTCATTGGCTGCCGGGACTCTCATAGACTATAATGGGATATGTAGGCTCAAACGTGATTGGTCACATGGACATTTGTAGGCTGATTTCTTATTGGCTGTCGTGGTTCTCATACATTATAATGGGACGAGTAGGCTCACACATGATTGGTTAAATCACAAACACTGTCAGATACATGTTTAAAAATATGTTTTCTCCCTTTTATTCTTCCAACATTACATTTTGATCATTATCATTCCCCCTACGCCAAACAGCAGCACAAGATGGGGTATTCCTGCCCCTGTGTGCTGTTAGGACAGGTGGAACTTTTAATTAGCTAACAGTTTTTCCCCCTATAAGAGGCCAGAGCGACCTCCTCCCCCCTGTGTTTTTTTCTGTCCTGTGCGACTGGACAGGTGGGGGAGGCTGTGGCCTCCTCTATGGTTTAGAATAAGGTGTCTTAGATCCTTTCTTCTCTTTCCCTTCTTTCTGAGTGAAAGATCTAGGTTTATACTGCAGTCTTTTGTCTCACCTGCCTTGTGCAGGTTACTGACTTTTTCAGCTGCAGTTCATTTACTGCCCTGCAGTAAGGTAAGCCGTGTCCTCTTTCAGCTTTCCCTCTGTGTTCACTGCAGAGACTAAAAGCACTAATTTCTATTGCTATGGGCACTCTGTCAACTTCACAATATCGAAGTCGATTCACCGCCATTATGGTAAGATCCAACCAAATTTTTGTATTTCTTGCGGTTTTTCAATGTGCATTTAATTCCTAAGCGGGGACTATATGCTGTGAACCTAAAAGAAGGCTTCAGATACCTATGTACTATCATTACTTATTAGGTGCGTATTTGCTTATTGCTCACATGATGGTGGATGCTCTAAGGCATTTTGTTGTAAGGTTATGCATGTCTGCACTGCTGTCAGTACGGGGTCCTCCAGCTAGGAGCCCTTCATTTATTGTTGTCATCTCCTGGGTGAAGGAGTACATGCAGATTTCTGGTAAGGTTCCCTCTCCCAGTTTTCATAAGAGGTCTTACTTAGAAATAGAAGCCCTAGTGGCTCAATCTGTAGGGTTACAGACTTGTATGCCTGAATCCACAGTATCCTGGGTTCAATCCCAGTTGCACTTTGCATTTGTGATTAAAAGAAAAAAAGTTAATAAGGTACTTGTGGTTCTCATGGTCCATTCACATGGAGAAAGTCTCTAAACTTCATGCTGGACTCTGTCTGCTTGAAAATCTCCCTCCTCTAGGTGGGAAAAGATCATATCAGCAGTGCATTATTTATAGGTAATACAGCGGGTTTCCATCCTAACTGCCAAAGGTTACTGGATCTTATGTCAGGGTCTGCAGTTGCAGTCCCTTGGGCCATATAGCGCATGCGGCCTGCAGAAGGTAAGTCTGAGGCCTGGAATCACAACCCGTGGGGCCTGGAGGGGCTTCATTTTAAGGGCTGGATGTCCATGTCCAGATAGTCTGGACCCTGTTGACCACAGAGACAGCCCTCTCCGGTAGAGAGCGCATCTACAGGAGATTCCCATACGGGCAATGAGGAATTGGATGGAGGAGGCTGTGTCATCCAGCTGACAAAAAACTCAGCAGTCTGGGTCAAGCCAATTTAATTATTCCTCAAAATTTGTCTTTCATCCAGGTGGTGTTCCATCTTAAGGACGGGATGTCCATGGTCCAGCTAGCGCTGGACCCTGTTGACTATAAACGCCCCTCTCTCACTAGTGGGGCGAATCTAGAGAAAAGTTCCATAGGAATAAAGTGGAATTGGATGAAGAGTTCATGGTCCAGTTTACCTGGACCCTGTTGCCCACTGATGCATCCTTCTCTGGTGGAGAGTGTCCACGGTCCAGCTAAGGCCGGACCCTGTTGACTACCTATGTCTCCCTCTCTGGTGGAGAGCACATCCAGATAAGCGTTCCATAGGAGGAACATGAAATTGAATGTAGAGTCCACGGTCCAATTTATCTAGACCCTGTTGACCACTGATGCATCCCTCTCTGGTGGAGAGTGTCCACGGTCCAGCTAAGGCCGGACCCTGTTGACTACCTATGTCTCCCTCTCTGGTGGAGAGAACATCCAGATAAGCGTTCCATAGGAGGAACATGAAATTGAATGTAGAGTCCACGGTCCAGTTTACCTGGACCCTGTTGACCACTGATGCATCCCTCTCTGGTGGAGAGTGGCCATGGTCCATCTAACGCCAGACCCTGTTGACTACCTATGCCTCCCTCTCTGAGGAGAGCACATCTAGATCGGCTGGGTAGGCTATTTGGTCTCATCATATGTCCGCCTGATCACGGCTTATCCAAGATCCATCGGTCCTTCAACTTGTTCAAGCCAGACAAATACGTAAGGACCCTCCCTCTCCAGGGCATCAAGCAACTTTATCTAGACAGCTCTCCCATTCGGCAAATCCTTGGCCCCCCACACCTTCACAAAGGTAGTGGCCCCGGTCATAGCCGCCCTGCGCCTCCAAGGGATCTTATTGTCCCATAACTAGACGAATGGCTCCTAAAAGCCCGGTCAAAGGAGTTGCTTGCCACACAGATGGAATCCACTGTGGCTTTCCTAAATGAGCTGGGCTGGCTAATAAACTGGCAGAAGTCGGTAGTGGTTCCATCTACCCCGATTCAATTTCTGGGTTTATCTTGGATTCTCTCAGCATGATGATCTCCCTGCCTCCTCCTTGGAAGGAGAAGATTGGTCAAGCGGCTCATCACCTATCCACAACCCGGAAGGTTACTATCAGGACCGCCATGAAGGTCCTAGGTCTCATGTCCGCAGCCATCAAGGCAGTTCTGTGGGCCCTATGGCACATGCGCCCCTTACAGTGCGAGATCCTGAGAGTCGGGAACCACAGTCCTTCGGGGCTACAGAAGCCTATCCAGTTATCCATCAGAACCCGTCGATCACTGGCTTGGTGGTCCCAGCTCAGAGACGGGAAATCCACGGTCCAGACATCCTGGACCCTGTTGACCACAGATGCCTCCCTCACAAGATGGGGAGTGCTTCTGGGGGAGACCCCGGTACGTGGGACCTGGAACCAGCTTAGAGAAGGCTCATTTGTCCAACTGGCAAGAGCTCACTGCGGTGCACCGTGTGCTTCTAATGTTTGCACCCCACCTGCAAGGGAAAGCTGTGAGAGTGAAACAGACAACTTAACAGCAGTCCAATATATCAGCAAACAAGGGGGGAACCAGATCCCCCTCGCTTCTGCAGGTGACAAATCTAATATTCTCCTGGTGGAGAGGAATCTTTCACAACTATCAGCGGTTCATATTCAAGGTGGGCTGAACATCCTTGCGGATCAGCTAAGCAGAGGCCTGGTGATGACAGGCGAATGGTCCCTAAATCCGGACATCTTTCATCATCTCACTAAGATGTGGGGTCTCCCCGAGGTGGACCTGATGGCCACCCAGTACAACGCCAAAGTGACAAGGTTTTGCTTCCTCTACCGGGAAGACAATCCTTTGGCGGTAGATGCCCTGTCAATACCTTGGAGGTTCAAACTGGCATACGTTTTTCCTCCTATTCTGATGATTCCGAAGGTATTGGCGAAACTCAGGCAGGACCAGACTTCGGCAATAGTGATCATGCCGTTCTGGCCAAAAAAGGGCATGGTTTACCCACCTCATCCTAATGAGTCAAGGGACCTACTGGAGGCTTCCACAAGTCCAAAACCTGGTAATTCTGAACTGACAGCTCTGCCAGGACCTGGACAGGTTCAACCTCATGGCCTGGAGGTTGACCGCATCGTATACGGAGATAGACGATTATCCCAGGCCGTTCTAAGAACGTTGGCCCATTCAAGAGCGGATTCAACTAACAGGAGTTACCAAAGGATCTCGAATAGGCAGCTTAATAACTCTGCTATCGAATCGGTCTTGGAGTTCCTACAGAGTGACCTGGATAAGGGGCTAACTCCAGCTACCCTGAAGGTTCATGTTTCAGCACTTTCCGCTCTTCTAGGGACCTGGTTATAACAAGATCCTCTATTAAAGTAATTCCTTAAAGGGGCCTCTAGGCTCCGCCCTCAGATGCAGCCTCCTGTCCCGCAATGGGACTTGGCTGCGGTTCTTCAGGGGCTTTGTTCTCCCCCGTTTGAACTCTTAACAGAAGTGGACTGGAGATATCTCTCCTACAAGGTAACCTTCTTGTTGGCAATTACCTCTGCCAAAAGGATTGGAGAATTACAAGCTTTGGCTGCCTCGGAGCCATTCATTACCTTTTTCCCTGATAGGGTTCAACTTGGGTTCATCCAGGGATTTTGTCCTAGGGTCGCATATATCTGCGCATATATTTGGATTGTACAGCTTCCTTTCGAAGAACCTGCTCATCAATACCTACGGCCGTAACAAAGGTGTTAAAGCCACCCTGTCAAGATGGATCAGGGAGGCCATCGCTTGCTCTCTTCGCGCTCAAGACCTACCAGTACCGGAATTGGACCAACTTCCCGGTCAGAGAGACGCTCACTCTCCTTAGAGCAGATATGTTCCGCTGCTTCCTGGAGTTTTCATCTGATGTTCGCCAGACACTGCAGATTGGACTGGCGCAGCTCAGAGGCCACAGCCTTCGGACATTCTGTCTTGGCATCTGCTTGCCAAGATCTCCCACCCTAGTTGGGATTTTACTTGCTAGATCCCCATCTTGTTCTGCTGTTTGGCGTAGGGGGAATGGAAGATTATAAAGATAATCTGTTTTCCCTTAGCCCAAACAGCAGCACAAGGCTCCCTCCCATTGTTTATGGTAATGTTTGTATTGTTATATTGCCTTTTATACTTTTTGACTAACACAGGGGGGAGGAGGTCGCTCTGGCCTCTTATAGGGGGAAAAACTGTTAGCTAATTAAAAGTTCCACCTGTCCTAACAGCACACAGGGGCAGGAATACCCCATCTTGTGCTGCTGTTTGGGCTAAGGGAAAACAGATTATCTTTATAATCTTCCATTATTATATCAGTTTCATTTTTATTTTATAAACTTGCAAAACATAAATAGGCAGGTTAACATGACATAATCTTTGTTTCATGCTAACATCGTTCTTCTGTTCGTACGTATGATACATGTCCACGTCAATCATAGATTTTTTTCACATAATACCTGTACCCTAGAGAGAGAAAGAAAGGGAGTAGAGTAAGAAAATATAAGTTCACACTCTGCAATCTTTTACTCCTCTTCTTTTTTGTTTCTTGTATCTTACTATTTACCCCACTTTGAATGGTGACCACTTCCGCTGTAATGCAGTAGGGAGGTACTTCCCTGTTTTTTTTAACCCTTTGTACATATGTATGTAAATCTTTTTAGTATATAAAGTCCTCACAGAACAGTTGTCAGTATGCCATGACTAAGGTGCCACGGCACTGAAACGCATCGGCGTTAAACAGTACCACCTCTGCATATGGACCACACTATTGTGAGATGTCCGAATTTTTAATGTGAAAAATAAAAGCGAAGTTTTAACCCTACTCCCGTGTGCAAGAGTTCTGGGTGCTGGATCCTCTTTCTCTTCTACTGCAATTGCCACGGCTCCAGCCGGAGGGAGCCCTTTTTCCTGTGCATCCAGGAGGACTCTTCAGGCGAACACCGCAAAATACATAAACTGTAAGTGAACATGTTTTTTCTTTTTTGGCACTACAGAAAACTGTCTTATTATTAAGGGGCTGAGTGCATGCCATATTTTTCCACATCTCCAAAGGTTTGCCCATCTTTAGTTCCTGCTAGTAGTAAAGTGTTGCATTGGTGTTCGTGAAGGAATATCACATTATCAAACCACTTGACACACCTGCAATCACCCTTCTTACTGCCCATTCATGCCCCGTGTTTTTCTGAGTTCATAGGATAATATGAAATGAGCTTTATAAATTTTATATATTTAGGAACCCGAGTGGGTCAGTACTAGTCACTAACATGTAAAGGGTACATATCCGTGGATGTCTAGCAAATGCAGGTAAAAGTACAATACAGTACAGAAAATAAAAAGGGAATAGAAGAATAGAAAACAATAATACCAAACAAAGTTATGGTCTGGTTTGCTGGGGCCTCATTCCTAGGCCTAAGGGTGATTTCTTCAGTCAGTAACCGAGCATGTGCTCACGTCCTTCTCAGAATCAGAACTCCCCTTGTCCCCTCAGGTGAGAACATTTAACTCTCCCAGTCTGCTTCCTGAGTGATGTCATCAGCCCTCCAACCTGAAACCCAAAGAACTAAGAACAGTCATAATTCACTTCCAGATGACCATAGTGTCAGGCAAGTGGTCTGATGGGGTTCGTGACAAGATCCCCATCCTGTAGACACCAAGGATGACACCCCAATTCCCTTTTGGGGAATGAGTTCTGTGTCTGGACCTTTTCCCTGCTCCCAACAGTACCAAGTTTGGGCTGGAAATATCCACCTTCGCCTTGCACATCGGAGGAATTTAATGTTGCAACTGTGGGAGGTTCTCCTGGAGAAATATTGTCATAACACCATATTTCCTTTGTAGTTTTGGCTAAAGACCCATGTCTTTAGAGAAAAGAGAAACAATACACACAGTTCGAGATTAGTATGGGTATGCTAAGGGAACAACAAAAGGGTCTTGATACAACAGACAGGGCTTGCTTTCAGAGCAGAAATACCGCCTTCCTGAAGCCAAATGGGTATGCATGAACAAATGAGATAACACTAAAATTTTTGAAAATACAGCTTTTACACAATTTATTTTTGTTTTTATCTGCAGTGTGTGAATGAGATCAATGAAAATCTCATTACCTCTGCTGGCACTGTGCTTTTATATCCAATGCGTTCACTGTGTTTCTGCAATGTCGTGTCTTTGTCTTATACTGGCTCATAATGAGTTAATTATCCATCCCTACGCTGAGTGGCCCATGAGGTATACAAAAATAGTGGATGGGTACCACACAGGCCAAACACTATAGGTGTACAAATTTGTTGGCTTCTTCAAAGGGCTTTAGAAGGCGGCACACTTCCCTAATGAGCTAAAAAGAGCAAAAATATTATGGGCAGCCCCAGATTTTATGCAAGTTTTTATTTAGTTGACGGCAAGCTGCAGTGGAGTGCAATAGATTCAGCTGCTAGGTTAGTTAGTGGTAGTTAGACCACAATGGGTAGTCCCACGCCATGAACCTGATAGCTCATGGGAAAGTCTTTATCTGTAACTGGACATCTCCACTAATTCTCTCACCACCATTTTCTAGTGCTGACCTGAAGTTTGTTTTGGGTCATTGTCCTGCTGGAAGACCCCTGACCTCTGAGGGAGACCCAGCTTTCTCACACTGGGCCCTACATGATGCTGCACAATGTGTTGGTCGTCTTCAGACTTCATAATGCCATGCACACGGTCAAGCAGTCCAGTGCCAGAGGCAGCAAAGCAACCCCAAACCATCAGGGACCTCCGCCATGTCTGACTGTAGGGGGCGTCTTCTTCTCTTTGAAGGCCTCTTTTTTCCCTGTAAACTCTATGTTGAGGCCTTTTCCTACTTTTGTCTCCTCTGACCAGAGAACATTCTTCCAGAATGGTTTTGGCTTTCTCAGGTAAGTTTTGGCAAACTCCAGCCTGGCTTCTGTCTCTGGGTAAGAAGTGGGGTCTTCCTGGGTCTCCTACCATACAGTTCCTTCTCATTCAGACGCTGACACTGGATAGTACGGGGTGACACTGTTGTACCCTCGGACTGCAGGGCAGCTTGGACTTGTTTGGATGTTAGTCGAGGTTCTTTATCCGCCATCCGCACAATCTTGCGGTGAAATCTCTGGTCAATGTTTCTTTTGCGTCCACATCTCGGGAGGTTAGCCACAGGGCCATGGGCTTTACACTTCTTGATGACACTGCGCACGGTAGACACAGGAACATTCAGGGCTTTGGAGATGGACTTGTAGCCTTGAGATTGCTCATGCTTCCTCACAATTTTGCTTCTCAAGTCCTCAGACAGCTCTTTGGTCTTCTTTCTTTTCTCCATGCTCAATGTGGTCACACAAGGACACAGGACAGGACACAGGACAGAGGTGGAGTCAACTTTAATCCATTTCAACTGGCTGCAAGTGTGATTTAGTTATTGCCACCACCTGTTAGGTGCCTCCGGTAAGTAACAGGTGCTGTTAATTACACAAATTAGAGAAGCATCACATGATTTTTCAAACAGTGCCAATACTTTTGTCCACCCCCTTTTTTATGTTTGCTGTGGAATTATATCCAATTTGCCTTTTTGACAATTATTTTTGTGGTTTTCCATTGAAGACAAATTAAATGAAGATAATACCAAAGAATTTGTGACTGTAATCATTATCTGGAAGAACACGAGTATTATCTGACAGTATTGCAGGGGGGCCAATACTGTATCTATCATATATCTATCTATTTATTTGCCTTCCTATACTGTGTGTATCTTCCAGCTCTCCTCACTTATTCCATGGGGATGTATTAATGGCTGTATCCTCTATGGCCGCATTCTCTTGTGTGATATTACTGAAGAGAAGAAAGTTTAATGTCAAAACCAATCTATGAAATCAGTCATCTTATGGAAACCATTGGGGAGAAGGGAGCAGATATATAGCTCTCACCCCTCCGCCCTCCCGTATCCTGCTCCCTGTATGTGCACTATGCTGCTCATTGCTGAAATTGGAGAAACTCGTGTAATCCTCATACAGTAAGTAGAAAGATCTGATCACAAGGTGAGGGGCGACATCAGTAACTGGATAGGATTTAGTTATAGAACATAAATAAAGACATCTGAGGGATGTTCTAGTAGAAGAAACCTGCAATTTCACATAACAATAACAGAAAGTATATACACAGTGACTGTACCAGCAGAATAGTGAGCGCAGCTCTGGAGTATAATACTGGATAAGTAATGTAATGTATGTACACAGTGACTGCACCAGCAGAATAGTGAGCGCAGCTCTGGAGTATAATACAGGATAAGTAATGTAATGTATGTACACAGTGACTGCACCAGCAGAATAGTGAGCGCAGCTCTGGAGTATAATACAGGATAAGTAATGTAATGTATGTACACAGTGACTGTACCAGCAGAATAGTGAGTGCAGCTCTGGAGTATAATACAAGATAAGTAATGTATGTACATAGTGACTGCACCAGCAGAATAGTGAGCACAGCTCTGGAGTATAATACAGGATAAGTAATGTAATGTATGTACACAGTGACTGCACCAGCAGAATAGTGAGCGCAGCTCTGGAGTATAATACAGGATAAGTAATGTAATGTATATACACAGTGATTGTACCATCAGAATAGTGAGCGCAGCTCTGGAGTATAATACAGGATAAGTAATGTAATGTATGTACACAGTGACTGCACCAGCAGAATAGTGAGTGCAGCTCTGGAGTATAATACAGGATAAGTAATGTAATGTATGTACACAGTGACTGTACCAGCAGAATAGTGAGTGCAGCTCTGGAGTATAATACAGGATAAGTAATGTATGTACACAGTGACTGCACCAGCAGAATAGTGAGCACAGCTCTGGAGTACAATGCAGGATAAGTAATGTAATGCATGTACACAGTGACTGTACCAGCAGAACAGTGAGCGCAGCTCTGAAGTATAATACAGGATAAGTAATGTAATGTATGTACACAGTGACTGCACCAGCAGAATAGTGAGCGCAGCTCTGGAGTATAATACAGGATAAGTAATGTAATGTATATACATAGTGATTGTACCAGCACAATAGTGAGCACAGCTCTGGAGTACAATGCAGGATAAGTAATGTAATGTATGTACACAGTGACTGTACCATCAGAATAGTGAGCGCAGCTCTGGAGTATAATACAGGATAAGTAATGTAATGTATGTACACAGTGACTGTACCAGCAGAATAGTGAGCACAGCTCTGGAGTACAATGCAGGATAAGTAATGTAATGTATGTACACAGTGACTGTACCAGCAGAATAGTGAGCGCAGCTCTGGAGTATAATACATAAAAAAAACAAATGTAATTTATTGATGCCTTTACACTTATCTGATCTCCAGCTTAGTTAACCTATTGCTATTTATCATGAGACCAATTTAGCAGAATATCATGGCATTGCTACCAAGAGTCTTATAAGTCTGTATTTCATGGCCTTATTGTGTATTATTTGTGTGTATCCTGGTGTAGATCATGGGTTGGTCTTGTAGGGTTACACTGTTTTTACTATTATTGACCAAAAATAACTCCACATTCAAGAACATGGACGAAATCCTGAATCCTCATGCCAACATCATACGTATACAGTGGAGAGAGTTGGATATAGACATCTCCATCTACTGTATATTGGATGTAGCGGCTGCTCTTTCAGTCATGTGAATGTTTCCTTTCTAGTACAAGATCTTCAACCAAAAGAATTTCACGGGTTGTTATCACAATGGTCAACTTCACAGAGATCACCAAGATAGTCATACCATACAGATCGTACGGAGCACCTTGCTTGCCATAATTCTCCTTTGCTTCTTGCTCTTCCTCTACTTTGTGTCCATCATCTCACGTCTCTTCTTCACCAGTCCTCATGTTCGGGAGAAACCTCGCTACATCCTCTTCATCCACATGACTATAAATGACACGTTGTTGTTGTCTGTGCTAATCTCTTTCTTGCGGCTATATATCTTGTTTATATCCCTGTGCCCATATGTTACGCCCTTGTCACCTTCTCGGCATGTGCATCTAGGATTACGCCCTACAACTTGGCCATCATGTCCTTGGAACGTTACGTTGCCATTTGCCATCCATTAAGACATGCCGAGATCTGCACCATTCGAAGGTCTCTTTTGGTCATAGCAGCCATGTGGCTTCTGACTCTTACTCCACAGATCCTTGACTTTGTTACCATGTGTTACTCAATGCCAAATAAGTTCTTCTTTACCAGTGTGATATGTACTTGGCCAACATTTGTGATGAACAAGTTCCAAGATACTTCAAGGTCCATTATTCAGATCAGCACCTTCACCTTGGTGGGACTGGTGATCCTTTACACTTATGTCAAAGTTATGGTGGTGGCTCGGAAGATTGGTTCTGGGAAGTCTTCTGCATTCAAGGCAGAGAAAACCGTCCTTCTTCATGTCCTCCAGCTCGGACTATGTATGATGTCTTTCACAATTACATTCACTGACTTGTATTTGAGAGAATATTTCTTCTTTGTACCCATAACCAACTTTTTATTGTTCCGATTTATTCCAAGATTTATCAGTCCTTTAATTTATGGAATTAGAGATGAGGTGTTCCGGAAACATATGAGGAAGATCATTTTCTCTATATAGGTGAATCGGTGCCACCATTATTCACAAAGACAATAGATTGATCGCTAGATAGATAGGATACAGATAGATAGATAGATAGATAGATAGATAGATAGATAGATAGGAGATAAATAGATAGATAGATAGATAGATAGGATACAGATAGATAGATAGGATACAGATAGATAGATAGAGAGATAGATAGATAGATAGGAGATAGATAGATAGATAGATAGATAGATAGATAGATAGATAGATAGATAGTAGAGATGAGTGAACACTAAAATGTTCAAGGTTCGAAATTCGATTCGAACAGCCGCTCACTGTTCGAGTGTTCGAACGGGTTTCGAACCCCATTATAGTCTATGGGGAACATATACTCGTTAAGGGGGAAACCCAAATCCGTGTCTGGAGGGTCACCAAGTCCACTATGACACCCCAGGAAATGATGCCAACACCCTGGAATGACACTGGGACAGCAGGGGAAGCATGTCTGGGGGCATAAAAGTCACTTTATTTCATGGAAATCCCTGTCAGCTTGCGATTTTCGCAAGCTAACTTTTCCCCATAGAAATGCATTGGCCAGCGCTGATTGGCCAGAGTACGGAATTCGACCAATCAGCGCTGGCTCTGCTGGAGGAGGCGGAGTCTAAGATCGCTCCACACCAGTCTCCATTCAGGTCCGACCTTAGACTCCGTCTCCTCCGGCAGAGCCAGCGCTGATTGGTCGAATTCCGTACTCTGGCCAATCAGCGCTGGCCAATGCATTCCTATGGATTCCTATATTCACACTCGGCTCTGCTACATCACGCACTCGGCTCTGCTATATCAGATGGGCTGACCGGCACATCAGATGTAGCAGAGCCGAGGGTGCACTAGAACTCAGAGGCCAGCAGAGCCAGCGCTGATTGGTCGAGTTCCGTACTCTGGAACGCATTCCTATTGGAAAATGTTTATGTCACAAAAATCACAATTACACACCCGATAGAGCCCCAAAAAGTTATTTTTAATAACATTCCTACCTAAATAAAGGTTATCTCTAGCTATCCCTGCCTGTACAGCTATCCCTGTCTCTTAGTCACAAAGTTCACATTCTCATTTCGGCAGCCAATGACTTTTTCCAATTTTTTTCGATGCCTCCGGTGTCGTAGTTCCCTGTAGCGCCAGGGAAGGTGGGAGGGGAATCGAATTTTTTTGGAGTTTGCCACGTGATGTTCGATTCGAATCGAACACATCGAACAGCCTGATATCCGATCGAACATGTGTTCCATAGAACACTGTTCGCTCATCTCTAATAGATAGGAGATAGATAGATAGATAGATAGATAGATAGATAGATAGATAGATAGATAGGTAGATAGGAGATAGATCGATGATGTCCTATAGTGTATGGAACTATCTTCTTGCTGCACACACTGTCTATTGTGGATCGATCTTCAATACTAGGGATGAGCAAACCAAATCATGATAAGCTGAGATTGTTAGGAATTTTCCCAAAATTTGGTCGAATTTTTGTATTTTTTATTTTGAAATTTTATACTCTGGCCTAGAGTAAGTAAATAATCATAATAAACAGTGTTACTCACCTCTCCCGGGCTCTGTCACAGTGGCCTCTCCATCCATTGAGGCATCCTTTGGCTGCCAGGTCAGCGGCAGTCTCTGGGACCATTGAGGCCCGTGAATGGACATCCAATATGTGGACCACAGCCACCTTATGGTGTTTGCATCTAAACATCAAGACAACGGTTCCCCCACATGACTGCCAACCATGCTAAGGGACCATTGGGTGCCATCATGTAAGAAGAGGTGAATAACACTGTTTGCTATATTTACTCACCTACCCACGCTTTTGCTATTCTTTGGGTACATACCTAAAATGAAACTGCCAGGAAAACCAATGAATATATTCTGCAAAACAAATATCATGAGGTTCACCCATCTCTAAACAATATCAAAAGCTTGAAAAATCACTTTATGTTAAAAATGTACCAAATTTAACAAGAGGTTTGTACTTTTGGGGAAAAAAACCTACCTCTTATACATAGGTATAAATAATGTAAGGTTTACGGTAGAAAAATGGGGTCAAGGTACATCACATACACTGATGAGCAAAAGGGTAACAATGTTTAGCACTTGCGACTTTCAGGCTCCAGATCTCACCGTCCACTACAACTTGGAACGTGAGATTCCCATCATGTTATAGACCACCATCTTGGCTCTCTCCTACATAAATGTGACTAGTGACTATTTGGCCTATGATCAGTTCTGCAGATTCTTCTCATTGTTACTGTTTTGCTCCTGGTGGTGGAAAAATCTTTTTCTTCTTATCTACTAGAAATGACAACTTGTCCTCACATTCCCCGATAGCTCAGGGTATTATTAGGAGATTCCCAAGGGAAGGTCACTGGATCATATCAAGGATCAGCCATGAAGAAGAAAGAGAAATGGCATCATCCAGTTCATCGATGGCGGTGTCTGGGCCAAGAAAATTGCCAAACTGCATCATGTGAGCGCCATGATAGGGGGAAGAAAACAAAATGAAGTCCGTCCATCCATTCACCAGCCAAGAGGTGGACAACCGGAAAAATTTTGGAGTCAACAAGTCGGCTCATCACAAGGTTTTATCAGTTCTGGCATGAAAAGCACAAAAGTGGAAGAGGCTCGTATTAGAGATGAGCCAGTAGTTAAATACTCGATATTCGATATTTGTTTCGAGTAGCCCCTCAATATTTGACTACTGAAATCGAATATCGAACCCTATTATAGTCTATGGGGGAAAAATGCTCGTTTCAGGGGTAGGCAACATTCGATCAAATTGAACTTACCAAGTCCACGAGTGAGGGTCGGGCTGGATCCTCCGAACAGTCTTCGTGCAGCGTCCCCGAGGCGTCTTCCGGCTCTGAATTCACTCTGCCAGGCATCGGGCCTGGACAGAGCCGACTGCGCATGCCCACACTACAAGAAAATGGCCGCTTACAGTCAAAGCCAGAAGAGGACGCGGGGAAGCTGCACGGAGAAGACTTCTAAAGGTAGGAGAAGAACCAGCGTTGATTGGCCGACTGTATAGCATTCGGCCAATCAACGCAGGTTCTGCATCGAATTTTTCCATTCGAATAGCAAGTAGTATTCGATCGAGTACGAGTATTTTGAATACTGTGGTATTTGATCGAATACCTACTCAATCGAATACTACTCACTCATCTCTAGCTTGTATGTGTCGTAATAGTGAGATCACAGACGTCCATGCGAGATCCCAGCATTACTCAACTATGGAAAGGTGGCCCGAAAAAAAAGGTGAATAAGCCTTGTCTTCCATATCGCCATAAGAAGCATAGGCTCGAGTGGACAATAGAAGATTTGAAACAGGTGATTTGGCGTGAAAAGGCAAAAGTCAATAGATTGGGCCCCGATGAGTGCAGATGGGTCTGTGAGAAACAAGGGAAAAGGAGGCCAAAGGATCAAGAAATTGAAGGAAACGTAAAGTTCCTGATGATAGGAGGGTTGATTCACAGCAAAGGCGTTGGAAACTTGACCATGATCGATAATGGCGTAAATGCTGACCTGACCTACATGTGATCATCCTACAAGACAAGTTACTTCGAACACTTAACTACTATGAGTATGAAATGGACGACATACTGTTCCGGCAGAACAACAACCTGAAACATACATAGAGAGTAGTAAAGACATGGATCAGTGACAATGACGTAGAGGAGCTGGATTGGCCGCCACAGACCTCGACCCAATCCAACACTTGTGGATAAAGTTGATGAAAAACTCTATTCGTTTTCAAGTGAGTCGACTAGTATCTACAAACATTGGGAACATATAGAAGAGAACTGGGATCAAAATTTGGTTTGAGACATGCTTGAATCTGATCTAATTCATACCCAGAAGGATTCAGCAAGTGTTGAAAGCCAAAGGTGGATTTGCAAAATTACAATTAAAATTTTGATTAATGAGATAGCCAAGATGGTGGTCTATAACATGATGGGACTCTCACGTTCCAAGCTGTAGTGGATGGTGAGATCTGGAGCCTGGAGGTCACATTGTTACCCTTTTGCTTGTAAGTGTAAGTTAAAACTTTAGCATGGTGGGGGTTTGTATAGCTTTCATCTCATGGTTTGTTTCTAGGTCAGATTTTGTGGGATCTTCTTCTCATCTCTTGCACACAAGCAGTATTCCATGACGTACAATGATTCTGATGTGTAGAAGTCAAATGAGTTCCATTTCTTTTTGATCTAAAGGTAAACAGTGTCTATTTTAGATGACAGACAATGTGAATACAGACCACGTGCCCAGCCCTGTTGTATTAGAGCACAGGACCCTCAGAGGATGGTGGGCCCACCTGACTCCGAGGAGGTCCGAGATATTTATGGACAATATTCCATTTTTTGTAATATTCTGTGTTACGTGTTTCTATATTCTATATTCACATATCAATGCATTTTTGTAATGTGAAGAATTCAAACAAATCTACATAGCCAAAAAGTGGTTGTTCTCTTTGGCCAAGTCCATTCATATAAATAAAAATCCGACCAAGGGAAGTCCAAATACTGTGGAAGACATATTGACGGGCCAGGCTGCAGGACATGTCGGAGTGGTGGTGGTGGTGGCAGAGGTGGCTACATAAGTGGCAGTACTGTATGGAATAATATGATGGACAAGGCCACAGGACATGTCTGTCTGAGCGGTAGTACCATGATACCTATAGACAGAGGCAGGGACAGAGCTATTCATTGCCATGAGCATGAGGTGGGTGTAGACCCTCAATAACCCATGCCTGATTCATTTTAACAAAAGTAATGGTTTCCATACTAGCAGGGGACAATTTGGTCCTTCAAGGTGTTACAACACAACCCAAAGAACTGAAGCTTGAGGTTGAACAAGACACAACACCCATGACCAATGTCTGCCACTGGTCTAATCTACTGGTAACAATGAACCTGTTGACGCAACCGGTGAGTGTCAGTTGCTTGTTGGGGCTTTGGTTGGTGCTGAAGGGTGAAAAATTTATGCTTCGTGTTTTAGATATTGTACTCACTGCCGATCCTGCTTTATTTCCTACTACTTGTAATTGAGGCACTAAAAGAGGAGGTGGACTGGGAATGGGCAGGGACCACCGAAGCAAACATGTGGCTAGTACTGGCAGCGGTCTTACTAAAAGCAAATGTTGCCTTCTTTTGGAAGGCAGAAAAGAGTTACCCAATTTTAAATTTATAGGTTATAAGGTTATAAGTAGAGATGAGCGAACAGTAAAATGTTCGAGGTTCGATATTCGTTTCGAGTAGCCCCTCAATGTTCGACTACTCGAATTGAATATCGAACCCTATTATAGTCTATGGGGGGGGGAAATGCTCGTTTCAGGGGTAGGCAACGTTCAATCAAATTATACTTACCAAGTCCACGAGTAAGGGTCGGGCTGGATCCTCCGTGCAGTCTTCTGCTTGCAGGGTCCCCGCGGCGTCTTCCGGCTCTTCATTCACTCTGCCAGGCATCGGGCCTGTGCAGAGCCGACTGCGCATGTCCGGACTACAAGCAGATATGTGCAGTCTGCTCTGCCCAGGCCCGATGCCTGGCAGAGTGAATGAAGATCTGTAAGAGGCAGTGGCGGATCCAGGGTTTGCGGGGCCCTGGGCAATTGACTTTGGTGGGGCCCTACACGCAGCGCGCCGCAGCAAATTAGGCCCCACCCACTTTTATGTTGACTCCACCCATTCTCATTCATTTTTCATGTGATTCCACACAGTATAATCCTCCTACAGTCACCCATAAATTATATGTCCCCCCCTCCATCTCTCCCCATTTTCATATACACCCTTCATCTACCCCTAGTTTCATGTCCCCCCTCTATCTCTGTCCCCAGTTTCATGCCATTCTCCCCCTTTATCTGCCCACAGTTTCATGTCCCCCCCGTCTCTGCCCCAGTGTCATGCCGTTCTCCCTCCGTTCATCTGCCCCAGCGTCATACTGTTCTCACACACACTCACCTTCCCTCGTTCCCTCGCAGCTCTCTCCCTCATACACATATTGTAGGCGCGATGTGATGATGAGTTGAAATCGGGACATGCTGACCCAGGGCCGGCTCCAGGTTTTTATGGGCCCTTGGGCGACAGAGCCTCAGTGGGCCCACTTGTAAAGGAGGCGGGGGAGTCGAGACACTGTGCGTCACAGATGAAGCGAGTGACGTCATGCAGGAGTGTGGCGTCACCAACGCCATACCTCCTAATTTTTAATGAGTAGAAAGAGGAGTATCATTTTTGGCTCCACCCACTTTTAAATTTTGGCTCCACCCAAATTTGGCTCCACCCACTTTTATGTTGATTCCACCCATTCTCATTCATTTATCATGTGCTCCCACACAGTATAATCCTCCTACAGTCACCCGTAAATTATATGCCCCCCCTCCATCTCTCCCCCAGTTTCATATATGCCCTTCCTCTGTCCCCAGTTTCATGTCCCCCCCTCCATCTCTGTCCCCAGTTTCATCACGTTCTCCCCCTTCATCTGCCCACAGTTTAATGTCCCCCGTCTCTGCCCCAGTGTCATGCTGTTCCCCCCTCCCCTTCATTTGCCCCCCAGTTTCATTGGGCCCCCTCCATCTTTGTCCCCAGTTTCATGCCATTCTCTCCCCACCCCCTTCATCTTCCCCAATGTCATGCCGTCCCCCCTCCCCTTCATTTGCCCCCCAGTTTCATGGGCCCCCTTCATTATGTTCCACCTTAATATTTAATACAAAACAAACACTTACACTCACCTTCTATCACTCACCTTCCATCGTTCCCCTGACGCTCCTCTCTCCTCTCTCCCACTCCAGTCATATACGCTGTCACGGAGCAAAGGTATACGTCTTCCTCCGGATGGTCTTTTGAATCAACACGGACGCAAGAGGTCGGGAGACAACAGCAATTTATTGTAATCCACAAAGTTAGTAGCCGGCGGCGGTCACATCAACCGTAATAACAATAAGTCCACAGAAGTCACAATCCAATGATAACTTTGGTTCCTTGGTCCTGTAACTAAATCCTGGCTCTCTGCAGAGCTGTGCACAGGCCGGCTAACACATACTAACTCCAGCTACAACTATATACTAAGACTGTTACACCTATATCTGTGGGTGGGAAGGGCTGAGTCACAGATCCTTCCCCCCTCACCTATACCAAGGAGAGCAGACTCCCTGTCTACTATGGACAATGCACCGTCCAACATCTTCTTGGAGACACTGATCAGATTATCTCCACCCATTGTCCTCACTGGTCCTCACTAGTTAGAGGTATTTGCATACAATGTGCTAACACACTAGACCCTAATCAGCCAACTACACATTGATGTATATAACAGGTTAGAGAATACATTCCACATGAAATATATATTACACATTGCCTATAGTATAGACTCTAACCATCCCGTGACAACCCCTCCCCCTCTCAAAACATGTGCATGACACAATTGGCCTACACAGGTAAATTGGGGAATGCACATCAGTCTCTATAGCTCATATGTCCTCCTGCCGGGATAACCCATCCGCGTTCTGGTGTTGGTTCCCTCGGCGGTACTGAATGGTAAAGTTGTAGGGTTGAAGGGCTGGCATCTGGCAGAAAATCCGGTCGATCCATGTTGGCGTCTCTCTGAGCTTGGCTTCGGGTCACTGCTCCCACAAAGTGGCACTGTAGATTTCCAACATCGTTGCCTAACAGAACATCGGCCGGCAGCCCGCTCATCACACCAATTGTGCATCGTTTTGGTCCATAACCATAGTCGAGTTCCACGGTAGCTTTAGGAATACGTTTCCGAGTACCTCCTGCCAACTCGATAGAAAGGCCAGGGCCCTCCTCTAGGGCCTCGGGTCGAACCACTCGGGGGTCCGCTACCGTTAGGAAAGCTCCCGAGTCCCGGAATCCAACAACTGTTCGGCCATCCAGTAGGACCTCCTGCAAGTGCTTCCGCTGAAGGTTTGCGGGATGTGTGGCGGAAGGCTGAATCCCATAGACCCCTGGAGGTGGAACAGATGGGTCATTCATGGAGTCATCTGGAAATGGGGCCAAACTTTCAGTCCTAGGGGTGGTTCCCAGGTAGTGAATAGGCCGGGATGCCACGGTGGCCCGTGCCCCCATGTTAACAGGGCAACTAGCTTGCAAATGTCCAGGCCGCCCGCACCCAAAACATCTGCGCTCTAGCATTCTTCCAGTAGGTCGTTGTCTAGGGACAGGGTTGTTCATAGCTGGAGGCCGATGGGCTGGGGCAGGGGTAGAGGGGGAATTGTAATCCTGAGGCCGGGCACGAAAGGTGGGTGGCTGGATGAAGGGTGTCTGGCGGACTGTGGTAGTTTTCCGCTCCTCTGCAAACAACCTCTTCCACTGCGGCTTGATGGTCAGGCCCTCATCTGCAAGGGAAGCAGCTTGCTCCACTGTGGCTGGGTTCCGTTCCAGCACCCACTCACGGATCTCAGCGGGGCACTGGGAAAAGAACTGTTCCTTAAGTATGACTTGGAGGACCTTATCGACTGTGACAGCCCCCTCTCCTTCTAGCCAGCGCTTGCATGCTTGCTTCAACTTGTGGGCGAACATGTGGAAGGAGCTTCCCCCATTGTAAGACAAAGAGCGGAACTGAACTCGGTAGGTCTCTGGAGTGACTGCATAATACTTCTGCACCGCTCTTTTAATGGCCTCATAGTCCCGCTGATCACTAGGGTCCATGGCTCTGAGAGCTTCCGCAGCCCCATCTCGTAGGTGCCCCACCAGATACCGGACCCAATCCTTCTCTGGGACTTCCATCAGGTGGCACTGGTGTTCGAAGTCCTGAAAATATCCATCAACATCCCCAGCCACTTCATCAAAGGTCTTGAAGTTTATGGGAGACATATGGTGGTTCTCTCACTGTTGGGCTGGGGGTCGACGTTTGATTATAATTCCGCGTAGTTATCTCAGCCATTCGCATTTCATGCGCCATTCTTTCCTTTTCATGCGCCATTCTCTGTTCCTCCTTCTCCGTTTCCTGAGCCCTCTGTAATGCTCTACTCCTTTGCTCTGCAGTTGCTCCTAGCCCCAGCACTGCCAACTCCTCCTCATACAAAACAACCCATCTGCTCTTTTGGGTCTGTACCTGCCACTCCTGTATCTCTACTGTCTCCTGGGGGCAGCCCTCCTCATGGTCGCTTTGCAGGGTCATCTCCTCCAGTGCCTCGATCAGTTGCTCTTTCGTTCTTCCCTGATAACTCAGGTTTAGTTCCCGGGCCCTTACTTGTAGACTTGCCATAGTCCAGTTCCTGTATTCTGAGGTTGTGGCTCCATTAATCGCTGGGCTGCTGTAGTCCATCTCGCTGTCCGCTGTTGATCCCACCGCTGCCAACCAGTTGTCACGGAGCAAAGGTATACGTCTTCCTCCGGATGGTCTTTTGAATCAACACGGACGCAAGAGGTCGGGAGACAACAGCAATTTATTGTAATCCACAAAGTTAGTAGCCGGCGGCGGTCACATCAACCGTAATAACAATAAGTCCACAGAAGTCACAATCCAATGACAACTTTGGTTCCTTGGTCCTGTAACTAAATCCTGGCTCTCTGCAGAGCTGTGCACAGGCCGGCTAACACATACTAACTCCAGCTACAACTATATACTAAGACTGTTACACCTATATCTGTGGGTGGGAAGGGCTGAGTCACAGATCCTTCCCCCCTCACCTATACCAAGGAGAGCAGACTCCCTGTCTACTATGGACAATGCACCGTCCAACATCTTCTTGGAGACACTGATCAGATTATCTCCACCCATTGTCCTCACTGGTCCTCACTAGTTAGAGGTATTTGCATACAATGTGCTAACACACTAGACCCTAATCAGCCAACTACACATTGATGTATACAACAGGTTAGAGAATACATTCCACATGAAATATATATTACACATTGCCTATAGTATAGACTCTAACCATCCCGTGACATACGCGATTAAAGCAGGAGCTGTGACCTCAGCTCCTGCTTAGCTACGGCCCGGCTTGTGTGTGTAGGCGCGATGTGATGACGCCTACACACGCAAGCCGGGCCGGAGCTTTAAAGCAGGAGCTGAGGTCACAGCTCCTGCTTTAATCGCGTACAGTGGTGTAACTAGGAATGGCGGGGCCCCGTGGCGAACTTTTGACATGGCCCCCCCCCTTCCTGACCGACACCGAAGATCTCGACCGACTACCCCCCCCACACACACACACACTCCGCATTCCTGCACGCTCAATTATGTCCCATAGTGGCTCCTGCACACAGTATTATACCCCATTGTGGCCCCTGCACACAATATTACACCCCATTGTGGCCCCTGCACACGGGATTATGCCCGAAAATGAACACCCACGAACAATTATTATACTCTGGGGTATTTTCAGACCCCAGAGTATAATAATCGGAGACCGAGGGGAGATACAGACATAAAAAAAAAAGTTACTTACCTGTCTCCAGCTCCGCTGCAGTCTTTGGTGGTGTTGGCCATCTTTAATAACACATTGATGTCACATGACATTTCATACCCTCCCTCCATCTGCCCCCAGTTTCATGCACCCCTCATCTCTACCCACATTTTCATGTCCTCTCCTCTATCTCTGCCCCTAGGTTACTGTTGCTCCTCACCATACATACATACACACTCACACACACTTACACACACACAGACACTCTCCATCCTGCATCTCCCTTCCCCCTCCCCTTCATTACCTCGCAGCACATCTCTCCTTCTCTTTCCAGGACTGTACGGGCTATAGACACGCCCACTCAGTCATGTGACGGATGACGTCACACAAGGTCCTTTCAGCTTTCCCCCGCTCTTAGCACAGTTAAAACAGTTTGTCTGCGATAAGAGCGGGGGTAGCAGAGGTAGCTGTCGCCGGGCCCCTTATGTCCCAGGCCCTGTGGCAGCTGCCTCTGCTGCTATGGCGGTAGTTACGCCACTGATCACGTATGTATTCCAGCTCATCGGCGGACGGCCCCCAATGGCTCTGTGGGCCCCGGCACTTGCCCGACTGCCGAGCTGACCGGGACCATTTTGTTAGGGCCGGGCCGCGGGGCCCCGCTAAGCGCGGGGCCCCGGGCAGTTGCCCGGCTCGCCCGGCCCTGGATCCGCCCCTGGTAAGAGGCCGCGGGGAAGCTGCACGGAGAGGACTTCTAAAGGTAGGAGAGGAACCAGCATTGATTGGCCGACTGTATAGCATTCGGCCAATTAATGCTGGTTCTGCATCAAACTTTTATATTCAAACAGCGAGTGCTACTCGCTCATCTCTAGTTATAAGGTTATAAAATCATGGTGATCCAATACTCAGCCCTCTACTTGATGCTATTTAGAGGTGGAGGAAACTCTCAAGATTTGTTTCATGTTCGGTGTCTCAGATTCCTGATACATTTCGAGTTGCACAAGTTTATTATTAACCACAATTTAATTTTTCTTAAAACACTGTCAGGGCTCCTAGGAACCTATCTATAATACATAGTTTATGACACTGTCAGGGCTCCTAGGAACCTATCTATAATACATAGTGTATGACACTGTCAGGGCTCCTAGGAACCTATCTATAATACATAGTGTATAACACTGTCAGGACTCCTAGGAACCTATCTATAATACATAGTGTATAACACTGTCAGGGCTCCTAGGAATCTATCTATATTACATAGTGTATAACACTGTCAGGACTCCTAGGAACCTATCTATAATACATAGTGTATAACACTGTCAGGACTCCTAGGAACCTATCTATAATACATAGTGTATAACACTGTCCAGGCTCCTAGGAACCTATCTATAATACATAGTGTATGACACTGTCAGGACTCCTAGGAACCTATCTATAATACATAGTGTATAACACTGTCCGGGCTCCTAGGAACCTATCTATAATACATAGTGTATAACACTGTCAGGGCTCCTAGGAACCTATCTATAATACATAGTGTATAACACTGTCAGGACTCATAGGAACCTATCTATAATACATAGTGTATAACACTGTCAGGACTCCTAGGAACCTATCTATAATACATAGTGTATAACACTGTCAGGGATCCTAGGAACCTATCTATAATACATAGTGTATGACACTGTCAGGACTCCTAGGAACCTGTCTATAATACATAGTGTATAACACTGTCCAGGCTCCTAGGAACCTATCTGTAATACATAGTGTATGACACTGTCAGGGCTCCTGGGAACCTATCTGTAATACATAGTGTATGACACTGTCAGGGATCCTGGGAACCTATCTGTAATACATAGTGTATGACACTGTCAGGGCTCCTGGGAACCTATCTGTAATACATAGTGTATGACACTGTCAGGGCTCCTGGGAACCTATCTATAATACATAGTGTATGACACTGTCAGGACTCCTGGGAACCTATCTATAATACATAGTGTATGACACTGTCAGGGCTCCTGGGAACCTATCTATAATACATAGTGTATGACACTGTCAGGGCTCCTGGGAACCTATCTATAATACATAGTGTATGACACTGTCAGGGCTCCTGGGAACCTATCTATAATACATAGTGTATGACACTGTCAGGGCTCCTGGGAACCTATCTATAATACATAGTGTATGACACTGTCAGGGCTCCTGGGAACCTATCTATAATACATAGTGTATGACACTGTCAGGGCTCCTGGGAACCTATCTATAATACATAGTGTATGACACTGTCAGGGCTCCTGGGAACCTATCTATAATACATAGTGTATGACACTTTCAGGGCTCCTGGGAACCTATCTATAATACATAGTGTATGACACTGTCAGGGCTCCTGGGAACCTATCTATAATACATAGTGTATGACACTGTCAGGGCTCCTGGGAACCTATCTATAATACATAGTGTATGACACTGTCAGGGCTCCTGGGAACCTATCTATAATACATAGTGTATGACACTGTCAGGGCTCCTGGGAACCTATCTATAATACATAGTGTATGACACTGTCAGGGCTCCTGGGAACCTATCTATAATACATAGTGTATGACACTGTCAGGGCTCCTGGGAACCTATCTATAATACATAGTGTATGACACTGTCAGGGCTCCTAGGAACCTATCTATAATACATAGTGTATGACACTGTCAGGGCTCCTAGGAACCTATCTATAATACATAGTGTATGACACTTTCAGGGCTCCTAGGAACCTATCTATAATACATAGTGTATGACACTGTCAGGGCTCCTAGGAACCTATCTATAATACATAGTGTATGACACTGTCAGGGCTCCTAGGAACCTATCTATAATACATAGTGTATGACACTGTCAGGGCTCCTAGGAACCTATCTATAATACATAGTGTATGACACTGTCAGGGCTCCTAGGAACCTATCTATAATACACAGTGTATGACACTGTCAGGGCTCCTAGGAACCTATCTATAATACACAGTGTATGACACTGTCAGGGCTCCTAGGAACCTATCTATAATACACAGTGTATGACACTGTCAGGGCTCCTAGGAACCTATCTATAATACACAGTGTATGACACTGTCAGGGCTCCTAGGAACCTATCTATAATACACAGTGTATGACACTGTCAGGGCTCCTAGGAACCTATCTATAATACACAGTGTATGACACTGTCAGGGCTCCTAGGAACCTATCTATAATACACAGTGTATGACACTGTCAGGGCTCCTAGGAACCTATCTATAATACATAGTGTATGACACTGATGCTCCACCATATGCAACACTATCACTCAATGTGCACCTTACCTTAGATTCATAAAATTAGGGAGGGAGAGTGTAAGCAATGGCTTGCCCTGTTGAATTTTGAAGTGGGAAAAGGTTCATTGTGTAGCAACTAGACATAGTGGATGGGTCCCACCTGGTGTTGAAACTGATCCTACCCTGCACCCCTGAGGGAATGTCAGTACTACAAAGTATAGGGCCTTATCTATGTATTGCCCCTGCCCATAATTGCTGCTCCATATATTGATGCTGGTGTGCACATGCCGATATCAAGCAGGGACACATTTCCTAGAGAAGTAATGGTGGCATGTAATCTCCATGGAGACTGTGCACTGCCCTCAGCTGGCAAAATGCAGTGGAATCCACTAAGCTGCTCGGCATCACCGGTCACTTGCATAGATGGGAGTTACAATTGCAGCCATGCCGGATGACTGGGTATAGGTTGCCTGGACAGATATACCGTATGTACATGTGATATTTATGTATGATGACTGATGTTGAGAAGGAGAAGCAGATGGAGATGATAATGGCGATGAGCATGTGCTAGGGGTGAATATGGCCAGCCTATAAAAAAGATCATGGGGAGAAGGAATAGAACGGTCTTGATCACTTTCCCTGTCGGTGTCACTGCCAGTTCTCTTTTGACCTATTACCTGGTGATGCATTTCATGTGAGTCTGGAGAATCCTAGTTCCTATTCATGAGCTTGGCTTACAGTAAACCTAACCCAGGCAGATTTTTTGGGATGTTGGGGCTGTACATCCAATGTAAATCTTACCATTGCAGCTGCCACCACCCTTTCCCTCTGATGTTACCTGGACCCGGTTGCCAGGTCTTTTCTGAAATACAATCATCATCGAGTTCAGTGATTCCATCATCTTTTTTTGTTTCTTGTGGCTCATCATGGCAATGGGATTCTTGTACGCCCCACAATTCCTAGTAGAGTTGCCACTAGTGCCCTTCCATTTCCATCTCCATCAACATCTATGTCTTCCGCCTCTACCTCCTCTGCATCCAAAAGTCACTTTCCGTTCTCATACAATTCATCAAGAAGAGGAAGAAGAGGAAGTCTTGGACTATGAGGAATTTTTCTTTCAGCAAATGAAAAATGGCTACTAGAGAATGAAATCTGTGTCAGTGAAGATAAAGAAGAAGACAAAGTGCATACAGAAAGACAGCATGATACATTATGTGTTACACAAAAGAAGGAGGAGGAAGACACAGAGCCCTGACTTACAGAGGATCTTTCATTTCCTCATCGATTTGAAGGACTATATACCTCCAGGAGGCCAACATTGCGCTGAATTCTGCACACTGTTGGCTAATATGTGCCCTCATATGTGCTGGTATTCGATACTGACATCTCCCTACTGTCAGAAGGGCGGACCTTATAGCCAGTCATCGCTGGGCTCTGGGGAATGCCCCTCATGACTATACTCTATCATAGGTTTGTATTGTCAAAGGGGTTCCTTACCGCCCAGTGATGATGCTGAGCATTGATAGTAGAAGGCTGTGTTAGAGTACTGTCATGAAGCTGTAAGGCCCATTGTTCTGACAGTGCGGAGATACTGGTGCCGAAATTAACATCACTGATATCTCCAGTGGCGGGGCACATTTCGGGAAACCGATAGTCTGCTGAATTCAGCGTACTGCTGGCTTTTTAGCCGCACATTGTTGAGGACATGAGAAGTCTTCTTTGACATTTGAGTTTCACCGGGTTCAAAAACTTCTTTATTCTCAGCAATTACATTAACTCTGCAACTTTTTGTTAGTCCGTGCATGAATGTTTCCTCCTCCTCCTCCTCCGCCTCCTGTCCTGTTTTTTTTTACAGTCATTTTACTGTAAACTGTTTAATGATAATTCTGACCCTGCGTGGATGTCTTTTTTTGTTTTGTTTTATTTTTCCAAAAAATTTTAAGAGAGGGGATGTGGTGATGATGTCACTGGGATGTTGAGCCATGCCGACTCCAGTACCGTGGCCAGCTGCGCTAGGTTACGCGGTTGAGCATCCATGGTGCAAACAACCTGATCGAGGTGGTCCCACAAATTCTCAATTGGGTTCAAGTCCAGGGAATTTGCTGGCCAAGGGAGTGCGGTAAATTCATCCTGGTGCTCCTCGAACCACGCACATACACTGCGAGCTTTATGACACGTCACATTGTCCTGCTGGTAGATGCCATCATCCTGAGGAAGAACATTTCACATGTAGGGGTGAACATGGTCTGCAAGGATAGATGCATACTTGTGTAGATCCATCGTGCCTTTCACAATGATGAGTGGACCCAGATAGCTGATGACACGTGCCTTCTGCCATTGGCATCAAAAGTAGGCGGTGGTTACATTAATGTCTGGACTGTGTAGTTATCCTATTCCTGACATCCACTATATAGTATTGTGATACTTAGCAGGCCTCGGTCTACTAGATACATGATGGTGGATAAGAAGGGTAGATACATGATGGTGGATAAGAAGGGTAGATACATGATGGTGGATAAGAAGGGTAGATACATGATGGTGGATAAGAAGGGTAGATACATGATGGTGGATAAGAAGAGTAGATACATGATGGTGGATAAGAAGAGTAGATACATGATGGTGGATAAGAAGGGTAGATACATGATGGTGAACAAGAAGAGTAGATACATGATGGTGGATAAGAAGAGTAGATACATGATGGTGGATAAGAAGAGTAGATACATGATGGTGGACAAGAAGGGTAGATACATGATGGTGGATAAGAAGAGTAGATACATGATGGTGGATAAGAAGGGTAGATACATGATGGTGAACAAGAAGAGTAGATACATGATGGTGGATAAGAAGAGTAGATACATGATGGTGGATAAGAAGGGTAGATACATGATGGTGGACAAGAAGGGTAGATACATGATGGTGGATAAGAAGAGTAGATACATGATGGTGGATAAGAAGGGTAGATACATGATGGTGGATAAGAAGAGTAGATACATGATGGTGGATAAGAAGAGTAGATACATGATGGTGGATAAGAAGAGTAGATACATGATGGTGGATAAGAAGGGTAGATACATGATGGTGGATAAGAAGAGTAGATACATGATGGTGGATAAGAAGAGTAGATACATGATGGTGGATAAGAAGAGTAGATACATGATGGTGGATAAGAAGAGTAGATACATGATGGTGAACAAGAAGAGTAGATACATGATGGTGGATAAGAAGAGTAGATACATGATGGTGGATAAGAAGAGTAGATACATGATGGTGGATAAGAAGGGTAGATACATGATGGTGGACAAGAAGGGTAGATACATGATGGTGGATAAGAAGGGTAGATACATGATGGTGGATAAGAAGAGTAGATACATGATGGTGGATAAGAAGAGTAGATACATGATGGTGGATAAGAAGAGTAGATACATGATGGTGGATAAGAAGAGTAGATACATGATGGTGGATAAGAAGGGTAGATACATGATGGTGGATAAGAAGAGTAGATACATGATGGTGGATAAGAAGGGTAGATACATGATGGTGGATAAGAAGGGTAGATACATGATGGTGGATAAGAAGGGTCATCAGCAAAAAGACCCATGGGAACCTACCCATGTGGAAAATGTACGGCATGTCCATTTATCCTCAAGAAACCATCTTTTCAGAGTGTAGCCACTGGAGCAACTTTTGAATGTAGGAGTTTCGCTAATTGCGAGACTATGGGGGTGGTGTATTTGCTTAGATGCCCATGCCCCCTTAATTATGTGGGCAAGACTCGTAGGCAATTACGGAGAAGAATAAGAGAACATGTCTGCGATATACAAAATCAGAGGGACACTCCGGTGGCCAGGCACTTTGTAAACCAACACTCAGGGGAAATAAGTGATTTGACTGTTCAGGTCATAGAAGTTATCAAACCCCCACGTAGGGGAGGGGATTGGGACAGGTTCCTGTTAAGGAAAGAAACTCAATGGATTTATAGAATGGGAAGCATGGTACCAACAGGACTGAATGAACAATTGGATTTCTCATGCTTTATAGAATGAGTAGGCATAAAGTGTTGTCATCATAGGTGGTGCTTACCAAGTCCCCCCTAATCTGTTTAAGACACTATTTGTGTCGCTAATATGACGCTATATAAAGTATGCTGGGTAAAACTGTTGAGCATACATGTTTTAATAGTATTCTCTACACCACTGCAATTCCCATTGACATCTGTGGGTGAGTTAGGCCGTGTAACATAATACCTCCCAGTGGCATTTTCCGCTGTATTTTCCTTATTAAACTTGGTAGTTGGGGAAGAAATATTCCCCTTTGCCCCATTCCAAATGGCACATTAGAAATGAAGGTCCACTCTGAGATGATTGATGGTCCAACATTTGGCCTCACTTCTTTGGGATGTGAAGCGTTGGGCTGTCAGAGGGTTAAAATACTCTAAGTTCACACGTAATGTGAATTAGTCGCTTCACAGTAGTCATCGTTGCGCACGGGCTTTGATCCCAGTGCGCATGTGCGTGGAGCGCGAAGGGAGCATAAAGCTCCGTAAATCAGGTTGAATAGGCATGACAACAATACGCGCATGCGCGGGTCAGCTGCATCACGCATGCGCGCACGGGCTTTGACCCCCAGTGCGCATGTGCGTGGAACGCGAAGGGAGCATAAAGCTCCGTAAATCAGGTTGAACAGGCATGACAACAATACGCGCATGCGCGGGTCAGCTGTATCACGCATGCGCGCTGGAATGAGTGGGCTTTACTGTTCCCGGCCAATAGAGAATTAAGGGCGGAATAGCCCTTTTGACGAATCACTGCCGGCATGACGTACGGCGGCTATTGGCGGGCTATGAGGAGTGGGAGGGACCACGGGCACGATAAAGGAGTGCCTTCCAGCTGGGCAATTCATCGCTGATAAAGGTAGCGGCGGTCCTGCTGGCGGTCAGAATACCAACCGCACTTTCTTCTTAATAATGACAGCAGTGTTTACTGCTAGTATATTGAGAGAGAACCATTATGATTGACCCCTGATGAGTCAAACGAAACGCGTTGGGTCAAAGAAAATACGCATCTTTTATTTGTAGTCGGCTTTAGTGAATCTGTACCGGGTCTTAGTCAGCATTTAACCCTTCCCCCCCTGGTTGGCGCGGCATTTAGCCGGCATTCCAGAAGGCTGGGGAATGATATGCTGAGTATCATTGAGAGTCCCTTGCAGCAGTTATATTGAGAGTTAGTCCGGCTCTACAAGACAGGGAGTCAGTAATATTGAACGAGGGTTTCATGCTTTCTCCCTGATACTAAGTTGTTTCTCACTATTAGGTGTGGGTTGTTTGTGCTTAAATTTTAATAGCATAGTCAAATAAAAGTTATATTTTATCTTTTTATCCTATTTTTGAGATTTGATCAATCTCTTCAGTGAATATGGATAAGAAGGGTAGATACATGATGGTGGATAAGAAGGGCAGATACTAGAGATGAGCGAACACTAAAATGTTCGAGGTTCGAAATTCGATTCGAACAGCCGCTCACTGTTCGAGTGTTCGAATGGGTTTCGAACCCCATTATAGTCTATGGGGAACATATACTCGTTAAGGGGGAAACCCAAATCCGTGTCTGGAGGGTCACCAAGTCCACTATGACACCCCAGGAAATGATACCAACACCCTGGAATGACACTGGGACAGCAGGGGAAGCATGTCTGGGGGCATAAAAGTCACTTTATTTCATGGAAATCCCTGTCAGTTTGCGATTTTCGCAAGCTAACTTTTCCCCATAGAAATGCATTGGCCAGTGCTGATTGGCCAGAGTACGGAACTCGACCAATCAGCGCTGGCTCTGCTGGAGGAGGCGGAGTCTAAGATCGCTCCACACCAGTCTCCATTCAGGTCCGACCTTAGACTCCGCCTCCTCCGGCAGAGCCAGCGCTGATTGGCCGAAGGCTGGCCAATGCATTCCTATGCGAATGCAGAGACTTAGCAGTGCTGAGCCAGTTTTGCTCAACTACACATCTGATGCACACTCGGCACTGCTACATCAGATGTAGCAATCTGATGTAGCAGAGCCGAGGGTGCACTAGAACCCCTGTGCAAACTCAGTTCACGCTAATAGAATGCATTGGCCAGCGCTGATTGGCCAATGCATTCTATTAGCCCGATGAAGTAGAGCTGAATGTGTGTGCTAAGCACACACATTCAGCACTGCTTCATCAAGCCAATACAATGCATTAGCCAGTGCTGATTGGCCAGAGTACGGAATTCGGCCAGTCAGCGCTGGCCAATGCATCCCTATGGGAAAAAGTTTATCTCACAAAAATCACAATTACACACCCGATAGAGCCCCAAAAAGTTATTTTTAATAACATTCCCCCCTAAATAAAGGTTATCCCTAGCTATCCCTGCCTGTACAGCTATCCCTGTCTCTTAGTCACAAAGTTCACATTCTCATATGACCCGGATTTGAAATCCACTATTTGTCTAAAATGGAGGTCACCTGATTTCGGCAGCCAATGACTTTTTCCAATTTTTTTCAATGCCCCCGGTGTCGTAGTTCCTGTCCCACCTCCCCTGCGCTGTTATTGGTGCAAAAAAGGTGCCAGGGAAGGTGGGAGGGGAACCGAATTTTGGCGCACTTTACCACGCGGTGTTCGATTCGATTCGAACATGCCGAACACCCTGATATCCGATCGAACATGTGTTCGATAGAACACTGTTCGCTCATCTCTAGTAGATACATGATGGTGGACAAGAAGCGTAGATACATGATGGTGGATAAGAAGGGTAGATACATGATGGTGGATAAGAAGGGTAGATACATGATGGTGGATAAGAAGGGTAGATACATGATGGTGGATAAGAAGAGTAGATACATGATGGTGGATAAGAAGGGTAGATACCTTAATACCCCAAAGCAGTCACATATGGGGTTTGGTTCCCAATCTCATTCTTGGCTGTGACTTTAGCAGGACCAGGTTCCAGATTTCTCCCCTTTGTTTTTGGTTTTCCAAGGCCTAGACTAGACGAGGACACTATATTGTAAACTGACAATTTTAAGGTGCAATGGGTGAACTATTTAGACAACAATCTGGCCCACCTAGATGACACCCCACTAGAATAGGGAACATCCAAGGTGGTTCAGGAGCCATAGGATGAGATAATAAAAGTGTAGCTTTCATGCCCATCATCGTAAGATCCTCTTGGCACAACATGGTCCTCCTTAACCAAGTAGGTTTAGGAGAAGGCTAGGAGGACGCTGAACAAGGCCAAGTGGTGTGGCTCATGGGGCTAGGCCATAACCTCTTCTACTGCCAGGTAAATTGGCCCTAAAACCTCCTGCACTATTGGTATGCTCCTGTTCAAGATTTAGACCTACTCTATCACTGGGTGACCCCAACACAACTATGAGGTATACTAAACAAATGGATTTGGCACAGCTTATGTTTCGAAGACCTTCATAAGGCGACTCCAACACATTTTGACCCATTGGCTCATTTTTAGATTTTAATAGTCTACTGAAATCCGTGATGGAACGTAAGGCCTTACTTGATGAAGAAGAGGACCTCAGCCCAGATGGGTAAAACAATGAATGGCCAAGTTATACCTTCAGTGGACATCTTCAGGGACGTCTTATTTTCCCCTTCTCCTCAATTTATCCCTGGACCTTCTTCCCTAATATCTCAGCAGTGTTCTTCAAAGCTCTGGTCCCATATGGAGATGATCTCTCTCTATATCTGTCCATTTTCATATATTTCCACCATCATTCTGGTAATGTGTCTATCTCCGAGCTGTCCTCACATATTCCATGAGGACATGTCTATTTGTGTATCCTCTACAGTTCCATTCTCTTGTGAGATTATTAGTGCTGCCACCATGCAAGGTGAAAAGAAAATTGGTGTCAAAACTAATCTATGAAATCATCTTATGGAAACCATTGGGGAGAGGGGAGCAGATATATAGCTCTCACCCCTCCGCCCTCCCGTATCCTGCTCCCTGTATGTGCACTATGCTATCAACTGATGGAAATGGAAAGACTTATGGAATCGTCATACAGTAAGTAGAAAGATAAGTAATGTAATGTATGTACACAGTGACTGTACCAGCAGAATAGTGAGCGCAGCTCTGGAGTATAATACAGGCTAAGTAATGTAATGTATGTACACAGTGACTGTACCAGCAGAATAGTGAGCGCAGCTCTGGAGTATAATACAGGATAAGTAATGTAATGTATGTACACAGTGACTGCACCAGCAGAATAGTGAGCGCAGCTCTGGAGTATAATACAGGATAAGTAATGTAATGTATGTACACAGTGACTGTACCAGCAGAATAGTGAGCGCAGCTCTGGAGTATAATACAGGATAAGTAATGTAATGTATGTACACAATGACTGTACCAGCAGAATAGTGAGCGCAGCTCTGGAGTATAATACAGGATAAGTAATGTAATGTTTGTACACAATGACTGTACCAGCAGAATAGTGAGCGCAGCTCTGGAGTATAATACAGGATAAGTAATGTAATGTATGTACACAGTGACTGCACCAGCAGAATAGTGAGCGCAGCTCTAGAGTATAATACAGGATAAGTAATGTAATGTATGTACACAGTGACTGCACCAGCAGAATAGTGAGCGCAGCTCTGGAGTATAATACAGGATAAGTAATGTAATGTATGTACACAGTGACTGTACCAGCAGAATAGTGAGCGCAGCTCTGGAGTATAATACAGGATAAGTAATGTAATGTATGTACACAGTGACTGCACCAGCAGAATAGTGAGCGCAGCTCTGGAGTATAATACAGGATAAGTAATGTAATGTATGTACACAGTAACTGTACCAGCAGAATAGTGAGCGCAGCTCTGGAGTATAATACAGGATAAGTAATGTAATGTATGTACACAGTGACTGCACCAGCAGAATAGTGAGCGCAGCTCTGGAGTATAATACAGGATAAGTAATGTAATGTATGTACACAGTAACTGTACCAGCAGAATAGTGAGCGCAGCTCTGGAGTATAATACAGGATAAGTAATGTAATGTATGTACACAGTGACTGCACCAGCAGAATAGTGAGCGCAGCTCTGGAGTATAATACAGGGTAAGTAATGTAATGTATGTACACAGTGACTGCACCAGCAGAATAGTGAGCTCAGCTCTGAAGTATAATACAGGATAAGTAATGTAATGTATGTACACAGTGACTGCACCAGCAGAATAGTGAGCGCAGCTCTGGAGTATAATACAGGATAAGTAATGTAATGTATGTACACAGTGACTGCACCAGCAGAATAGTGAGCTCAGCTCTGAAGTATAATACAGGATAAGTAATGTAATGTATGTACACAGTGACTGCACCAGCAGAATAGTGAGCGCAGCTCTGGAGTATAATACAGGATAAGTAATGTAATGTATGTACACAGTGACTGTACCAGCAGAATAGTGAGCGCAGCTCTGGAGTATAATACAGGATAAGTAATGTAATGTATGTACACAGTAACTGTACCAGCAGAATAGTGAGCGCAGCTCTGGGATATAATACAGGATAAGTAATGTAATGTATGTACACAGTCACTGTACCTGCAGAATAGTGAGCGCAGCTCTGGAGTATAATACAGAATAAGTAATGTAATGTACAGTCCTATGAAAAAGTTTGGGCACCCCTATTAATCTTAATAATTTTTTGTTCTAAATATTTTGGTGTTTGCAGCAGCCATTTCAGTTTGATATATCTAATAACTGATGGACACAGTAATATTTCAGGATTGAAATGAGGTTTATTGTACTAACAGAAAATGTGCAATATGCATTAAACCAAAATTTGACCGGTGCAAAAGTATGGGCACCCTTATCATTTTATTGATTTGAATTCCCCTAACTACTTTTTACTGACTTACTGAAGCACAAAATTGGTTTTGTAACCTCAGTGAGCTTTGAACTTCATAGCCAGATGTATCCAATCATAAGAAAAGGTATTTAAGGTGGCCAATTGCAAGTTGTTCTCCTATTTGAATCTCCTCTGAAGAGTGGCATCATGGGCTACTCAAAACAACTCTCAAATGATCTGAAAACAAAGATTGTTCAACATAGTTGTTCAGGGGAAGGATACAAAACGTTGTCTCAGAGATTTAACCTGTCAGTTTCCACTGTGAGGAACATAGTAAGGAAATGGAAGACCACAGGGACAGTTCTTGTTAAGCCCAGAAGTGGCAGGCCAAGAAAAATATCAGAAAGGCAGAGAAGAAGAATGGAGAGAACAGTCAAGGACAATCCACAGACCACCTCCAAAGAGCTGCAGCATCATCTTGCTGCAGATGGTGTCACTGTGCATCGGTCAACTATACAGCGCACTTTGCACAAATAGAAGCTGTATGGGAGAGTGATGAGAAAGAAGCCGTTTCTGCACGTACGCCACAAATAGAGTTGCCTGAGGTATGAAAAAGCACATTTGGACAAGGCAGCTTCATTTTGGAAACAAAAATTGAGTTGTTTGGTTATAAAAAAAGGCGTTATGCATGGCGTCCAAAAAGAAACAGCATTCCAAGAAAAACACATGCTACCCACTGTAAAATTTGGTGGAGGTTCCATCATGCTTTGGGGCTGCGTGGCCAATGCCGGCACCGGGAATCTTGTTAAAGTTGAGAGTCGCATGGATTCCACTCAGTATCAGCAGATTCTTGAGAATAATGTTCAAGAATCAGTGACGAAGTTGAAGTTACGCCGGGGATGGATATTTCAGCAAGACAATGATCCAAAACACCGCTCCAAATCCTCAGGCATTCATGCAGAGGAACAATTACAATGTTCTGGAATGGCCATCCCAGTCCCCAGACCTGAATATCATTGAACATCTGTGGGATGATTTGAAGCGGGCTGTCCATGCTCGGCGACCATCTAACTTAACTGAACTTGAATTGTTTGTCCAAAATACCTTT
>NC_134266.1:274449708-274594708 GCF_031893055.1 Leptodactylus fuscus | reverse complement strand
CGTAAAGTTAAGCACCTTGTTAGAAAACAAAACTTTCTCATGGGTTTTCCAAAAACTTCATCTCTAATGCCATAGACCTGTTTGTCTACAGACAAATAATAGGCAACAAAGTTGGCGAGTTGTGGAATCATCCCCACTGTCCACATGTTAGCAATGGCTAGGCCGGATCTCTGGGCAGTGCATAGCTCGGCATGTCTTAATGGGTGGCAGATGGACGTGTAACGTTCCGAATACATGATGGCGAGGTTGTAAGGAGTTATCGTGAACGCACACGTGGAGATGCTGATAATGGTCCAACATATGGGCAGAGGGATGAGAATGAAATAGATGGCAAATAAAAAGAGAGCAAATGAGATGAGCAGATAGACGATATCATTAAGAAGCATGTGAATAAACGAGATGTAGCGCGTGGTCTCCTGAACCCGAGGGGTGGTGAAGAAGACGTTCAGTATGATGACCATAAAGTGCATGAAGATGGCGAACGAGAGGAATATGAAGAAAGAGATGGGGATCCTTACAATCTCAGTGGTTATGTTGAATCGGGTCGTCTTGTTGGCATCGAGTTCGGTGGAATTCACCATTTTTTGAACTCGATTACAGAATCTAAAAATAAAAAGTTGAGTTTATTTAATATAACATACAATATAACAATGTAACATTTAGAAATGATCTTGGTTGAGAAGCAAGAACCAACAATGAGAACATAATGACATCACAAGTGATAAATACACTGGCACAGATTTATTAGGCAACAGTTTTCTGGCATGCAAGGCATAAAATCTAAAATCTAAATTTTGCCAAAAACTTGACTTTTTTTTCATTTCTACATAACCATTTTACCTGGTTCAGTGACCGTTGTCCTTGCCAGATTTATTGTAAGATACTCCAGAAATCTGTAGTAAAGGATGTGGGTAATGCATGCCAGCTATGATCTACGAGCTGGCAAACATTGTCCCCAAGGCACATGGCTAAGCGGAGATTCACCCTCCACCGGCTCAGGGGCAATGAAGAATGGTGTTCATAAATTTACCCCACTGACCTTATAGACCAAATGACCTTACATAGTGCGCACAGATGCTACTGGTCATCCCCTTGTCACTGTCACCAGTCTAGGTGTAGAGGACGTCCCCTTGTCTCTGTCTCCGGCCTAGGTGTAGAGGACGTCCCCTTGTCACTGTCACTGGTCTAGGTGTAGAGGATTTCCCCTTGTCACTGTCACTGGTCTAGGTGTAGAGGACGTCTCCTTGTCACTGTCATCGGTCTAGGTGTAGAGGACGTCCCCTTGTCACTGTCACTGGTCTAGGTGTAGAGGACGTCCCCTTGTCACTGTCATCGGTCTAGGTGTAGAGGATGTCCCCTTGTCACTGTCACCAGTCTAGGTGTAGAGGACATCCCCTTGTCACTGTCTCTGGTCTAGGTGTAGAGGACGTCCCCTCGTCACTGTCTCTGGTCTAGGTGTAGAGGACGTCCCCTCGTCACCGTCTCTGGTCTAGGTGTAGAGGACGTCCCCTCGTCACCGTCACTGGTCTAGGTGTAGAGGACGTCCCCTCGTCACTGTCACCGGTCTAGGTGTATAGGACGTCCCCTTGTCACTGTCACTGATCTAGGTGTAGAGGACGTCCCCTTGTCACTGTCACCGATCTAGGTGTAGAGGACGTCCCCTTGTCACTGTCACCGGTCTAGGTGTAGAGGACGTCCCCTTGTCACTGTCACTGGCCTAGGTGTAGAGGACGTCCCCTCGTCACTGTCTCTGGTCTAGGTGTAGAGGACGTCCCCTCGTCACTGTCTCTGGTCTAGGTGTAGAGGACGTCCCCTCGTCACCGTCACCGGTCTAGGTGTAGAGGACGTCCCCTCGTCACTGTCACCGGTCTAGGTGTAGAGGACGTCCCCTTGTCACTGATCTAGGTGTAGAGGACGTCCCCTTGTCACTGTCACTGATCTAGGTGTAGAGGACGTCCTCATCACTGTCACCGGTCTAGGTGTAGAGGACGTCCCCTTGTCACTGTCACCGATCTAGGTGTAGAGGACGTCCCCTTGTCACTGTCACCAGTCTAGGTGTAGAGGACGTCCCCTTGTCACTGTCACCGGTCTAGGTGTAGAGGACGTCCCCTTGTCACTGTCACCGGTCTAGGTGTAGAGGACGTCTCCTTGTCATTGTCACTGGTCTAGGTGTAGAGGACGTCCCCTTGTCACTGTCACTGATCTAGGTGTAGAGGACATCCCCTCGTCACTGTCACCGGTCTAGGTGTAGAGGACGTCCCCTCGTCACTGTCACCGGTCTAGGTGTAGAGGACATCCCCTTGTCACTGTCACCGGTCTAGGTGTAGAGGACGTCCCCTTGTCACTGTCACCGGTCTAGGTGTAGAGGACGTCTCCTTGTCATTGTCACTGGTCTAGGTGTAGAGGACGTCCCCTTGTCACTGTCACTGATCTAGGTGTAGAAGACATCCCCTCGTCACTGTCACCGGTCTAGGTGTAGAGGACGTCCCCTTGTCACTGTCACCGATCTAGGTGTAGAGGACGTCCTCATCACTGTCACCGGTCTAGGTGTAGAGGACGTCCCCTTGTCACTGTCACCGATCTAGGTGTAGAGGACGTCCCCTTGTCACTGTCACCGGTCTAGGTGTAGAGGACGTCCCCTTGTCACTGTCACCGGTCTAGGTGTAGAGGACGTCCCCTTGTCACTGTTACCAGTCTAGGTGTAGAGGACGTCCTCTTGTCACTGTCACCGGTCTAGGTGTAGAGGACGTCTCCTTGTCATTGTCACTGGTCTAGGTGTAGAGGACGTCCCCTTGTCACTGTCTCTGGTCTAGGTGTAGAGGACGTCCCCTTGTCACTGTTACCGATCTAGGTGTAGAGGACATCCCCATGTCACTGTCACTGGTCTAGGTGTAGAGGACGTCCCTTGTCACTGTCACTGGTCTAGGTGTAGAGGATGTCCCCTTGTCACTGTCACCGGTCTAGGTGTAGAGGACGTCCCCTTGTCACTGTCACCGGTCTAGGTGTAGAGGACGTCCCCTTGTCACTGTCACCGGTCTAGGTGTAGAGGACGTCCCCTTGTCACTGTCACCGATCTAGGTGTAGAGGACGTCCTCATCACTGTCACCGGTCTAGGTGTAGAGGACGTCCCCTTGTCACTGTCACCGATCTAGGTGTAGAGGACGTCCCCTTGTCACTGTCACCGGTCTAGGTGTAGAGGACGTCCCCTTGTCACTGTTACCGGTCTAGGTGTAGAGGACGTCCTCTTGTCACTGTCACCGGTCTAGGTGTAGAGGACGTCTCCTTGTCATTGTCACTGGTCTAGGTGTAGAGGACGTCCCCTTGTCACTGTCTCTGGTCTAGGTGTAGAGGACGTCCCCTTGTCACTGTTACCGATCTAGGTGTAGAGGACATCCCCATGTCACTGTCACTGGTCTAGGTGTAGAGGACGTCCCCTTGTCACTGTCACTGGTCTAGGTGTAGAGGATGTCCCCTTGTCACTGTCACCGGTCTAGGTGTAGAGGACGTCCCCTTGTCACTGTCACTGGTCTAGGTGTAGAGGACGTCCCCTTGTCACTGTCACCGGTCTAGGTGTAGAGGACGTCCCCTTGTCACTGTCTCTGGTCTAGGTGTAGAGGACATCCCCTCGTCACTGTCACCTGTCTAGGTGTAGAGGACATCCCTCGTCACTGTCACCTGTCTAGGTGTAGAGGACATCCCCTCGTCACTGTCACCGGTCTAGGTGTAGGTAAATGTGGGCGGCAGCTGGGCGTCCGGGAGACGTCAAGGCAACAATATTGGGGGTGGACCTTCTCACTCGAGGGGAGAACAGAAGAACCGCGCTCGCCTGGGTAAATCAACAAACTTTCACATCAAAAAAATGCTTCAACTATAAACACATAAAAATATTTTTCCAATTGGGTGAAAAACCATAGTGAGAAAAAAAAATCTAAATTGGTGTAGATTTAGCAAAAAAAAAATTAATTAAAAAAGTGATCAAAATATCAGACAATTAATTTCCAAAATGATATGAACAAAACCTACAACTTGCCCTGCAGAGTATTCAAGGGATACTATCATTTATGCTCAAATTTTTTCTGCCTATAACGTAGGAATAGCCTTAAGAAAGGCTGTTAGTCTCCTACCTTTAGATGTCTTCTCCGGGCCGCAGTTCGGTATATAATCCTGGTTTTCACCAGTATGCAAATGAGTTCTCTCACAGTACTGGGAGCGGGTCCCAGGGCTCAAACAGCACTGGGGGCGTCCCCAATGCTGTGAGAGAACTCTCCAGCACTGCCTCCATCTTCTTCAGGAACGAGTCTTCTTTCAGTGTTGGCTTCAAACTTCTAGGCCTCAGGCAGCCGACTGCTCATGCCTGCCGGCCACAAGAAAATGGCCGCTTACAATACTGTGTAAATGGCCATTTTCTTGTGGCTGGCAGGCATGCACAGGCGGATTTGCCCTAGGCCTGAGGCCTAGAAGTTTGAAGCCACCGCCAGAAGACCCGTTCCTGAAGAAGATAGAGGCGGTGCCGAGTTCACTTGCAGTATTGGGGACGCCCCCAGTGCTGAGAGAGAACTCATTTGCATACCGACGAAAACCAGGATTTCTACGGAATGGTATCGAGGAGAAGACATCTAGGGCCACGGACCGGAAACGCCACGATTTGCTCTCAGCGGAGACTCTGCGGGAAAAATTGCGGCGTTGTACAGTGCAGGCAAAGTGGATGGGATTCATGCGAATCCCATCCCCACTTTGTGGCGCTTTGCAAATCGCAGCATGTCGATTATATCTACGAAAACACCGGCGAACTTGTGAACTTTCTCTTAAAAGCGCTGCAGAAAGAACCGCAATACGTTCAGCAACGGTTCTTCCTGCAGCACTTTAGTGCTGCAGATACGGCCCGCGGGGCCTTAGCCTAAACGTAGGAGAAGAATAGCCTTTCTTAAGGTTAAGGTAAAAGAAAAAGATTATATTACAAGAGCACAAAATAATTCAGGTAAAAAAAAACTCAATTCAGGCGAACACAACAAAAAAATTGATGAAACACATAAAGCCGAGGGGTAATAACAACTAACGCAAATACCCCAGAGTACAAAGGGTTAAACAAATCCCATTACAATCCCTGGTGTTCATTTTCTATTCAGATTGTCAGGTTATTTCTCAAGACTAAATTTCCAGGGATCTTCACGACTCTTTCAGATTTTCATGTAGAGACTAATTAAGGGTTTACGTTTCCCTTGGACAAAAGTTTTCTTTCCGGCCTCGGAGGTTTCGCAGATCACAGGAGACGACGATTGGGAAAAGGCACCACCTGGGAGTGAGGAAATGTTATATCAGACTATTATAAATTACTACAGTCGGACTTCTAGGGTAAGGGTCAATTTGGGCAATTTTTTTAGCTAATGTTCACCCTTATATGTAATATTTTTGTATCTACCAAGTTTAGTATATTAAATTTACACTGTCAAATTATTTGTAAATCTGGGCCGCTCTATATATATACACAGGAAGTCTGGATAGTCTAAGGCCTCGTTCACATTTCTGTTAGTAATCCATTTGAGGGAGTCCACATGGGGACCCCCCCCCCCCCCAAACAGAATACCGAACGCATTGGAAAGCGTGTGCCAGTGAAAGCACACAGACCCCATAGACTTTAGAAACCATGGATGTTTCACATATCCTTATATATATGTAATGTAAGTGTCATTTATTCATCATCAACCATTAGTATTCCATCTTGGGCCTTCATTGTTCTGTTTGGTTGTATCACCCCATTCATTATTTCTGTCTTATATATGTTTTAAAATGTATTTAAATAAAGCTTTATATACTTTTTGCTAAACATTTTCTGTGGCAGTGCGCTTTTTTAGCATAGTGTTCTATAATTTGACAGTGTAAATTACTAGAGATGAGCAAGTAGTGTTCGATCGAATACTACGGTATTCAAAATACTCGTACTCGATCGAACACTACTAGCTGTTCGAAGTTTAAGGTTCGATGCAGAATCAGCGTTGATTGGCAGAATGCTATACATTCTGCCAATCAACGCTGGTTCTTCTCTTACCTTTAGAAGTCTTCTCCGTGCGGCGTCCCTGCGGAGTCTTCCGGCTGGAATTCACTCTGCCTAGGCATCCGGCCTAGGCAGAGCCGACTGCGCATACGCGGGCATGCCCTCACATATGCAGTCGGCTCTGCTGAGGCGTCGGGCCGTGCAGAGCCGACTGCGCATGACCGCGCATGACCACGCATGCGCAGTCGGCTCTGCCTAGGCCCCGATGCCTAAGCAGAGTGAATTCCAGCCGGAAGAAGACGCAGGGGTGCTGCGCCGGGAGAAGACTTCAAGCAGAATCCAGCCCGACCGTCACTCATGGACTTGGTAAGTATAATTTTATGGAATTTTGCCTACCCCTGAAACGAGCATTTCCCCCCATAGACTATAATGGGGTTCGAAATCAGTTCGTACAGTCAAACAGTGTGCGGCTGTTCGAATCGGATTTCGAACCTTGGACATTTTAGTGTTCGCTCATCTCTATAAATTATCTGAAAACAAGACAGATTTATCACAGTGACTAATGCTGGACGATAAATCTTTTAGTTGATTTACTCTGAGCCAAAATTTCACGACACAATTTTTGGAACATTTAACTCACATTGCTGTGTTTTTACTTTGCTGCACCTCCCCGGGGCCACTATCATGGTGATTCTTGGGTGGTGAACTCTAATAATCTTGAATATGGATAAAGTCAAAATTTTTGGAAAATTCATAACAATCCTTGTTTGTTAGAAATGCTTTGGGGGATTAAGGACAATAAGTACAGAATGCTTCATGGCCATGACGGTAAAAAATAAAATATGTGACACTGAGGGGTGGTGGTCAGGTAAAATGCTATAAATAATGTAGATTATGGGCCAGGATTAGAGGTGAGCAAATGTTACATTATAAAAAAAAGAATAAAGAATTCTAGAATGCTTTTTTTTTTTTTTTTAATAAACTGCAGATTAGGGAGGGGCTGACCAATTCAACTCAAAACCTTTGGGATTTGTTAACCATGGAACACTATTACTACCAGTCTTTGCTATTTCTCTTCACCTTTCCTTGGCTTGATAAGACCCCAGAGTATAATAATGGCATTTCTAGTTCTATCTGAACAAGTGCAGAATGAGAAGAATATTAGCAAAACAAATCTTTTGAGGTTCGCCCATCTCTTCTACTGACCACCCTTAACTTAGGTCCAGGTTGGTTAAAAGAGATGTACCGCTAATTCTATTTATCCCCTATTCACAGGATAGGGAATTAATGTCATACTGCTTGGGACCCACAACGATCAGAAAATGGGGTCTTGAAAGATCCTTCAAGTGGTCCATTTGAAAGGAGCACTAATCCAAATGTGTGGCTAGCCTGGTGTTAGGGAACCCTGGAACGGGGACACAAGAGACAGTGAGCCCTAGGCTTATGCCCCCCGCTCTCCCTTCCTATTGCCAGGCCCTATCCTACGTAATAGGCGGCAACCACGAGGACAGTCCCTCCCTGAGTATGTGACACACAAAACGCAGACAAGACGAACAACAACAATGGGAAGTCAACTTAGCCAAGGGTCAGTAACAGTCGGGCAATACAGTACCAAATCGGAGTCCAAGAAGAGAAGTCAGTGAGGAAAGCCAAAGGTCAAGTATAATAGAGTAATCAAAAACAGCGAAAGTCAGAGCAGGTATGCGCACGGCAATAGTAAGCACTGGTGTGAATAGGAACCAAGGTTAAATAGGGAGGAAGAACCCGCCCATGGAGTTGACAGGAAGGCAGCTGTCAATCACAGGGCAAGGCCAGATTAACCTTTAGAGGATCAGAGCAAACTGAAGGTGAAGGAGATGGGTGTGGTGGAAAATCAATTACCAAGGTGAAAGAATAGGGCAGTGTTCAGACAGAGCAAGGAGAAACCAATGGAATAAATTACAACTGAACACGTCTCCTGCGCCGCAGCATGCGGCCGGATGTTACAGTACCCCCCCTTTTACGAGGGGCCTCCGGACCCTCGCCAGATGGACCAGGTTTCGAGGGATTTTGGCGATGAAAAAGTTTGACCAAACGTGGCGCATGGAGATCCCCACCAGAAACCCAAGTCCGTTCCTCTGGACCATACCCCTTCCATTGTACGAGGTATTGGACTGAATTCTGCACTCGACGGGAGTCTAGAATTTTTTCTACTTCATATTCTAGTTCCCCTTGAATACCCACAGGCGCAGGTGGACTGGACGAAGGAAGGACGGGCGAAACATATTTTTTCAAGAGCGACTTATGGAAGACATTGTGGATACGGAAAGAATTAGGAAGTTGTAATTTAAAAGAAACTGGATTAATACGTTCTGTGATTACATAAGGCCCAATATAACGCGGCGCAAATTTCCCTGAGGGAACTCTAAGACGCAGATTCTTGGAGGATAACCACACTCGATCTCCCACCCTGTATTCTGGACCAGGTAAGCGTTTTCTATTAGCCTGTCGTTTTTGGTATTCTTGGGCTTTTACCAGGCTCAGGCGAGCCTGGGCCCAGACTGTGCACAGTCGTTGATAAATCTGCTCAGCATTGGGATTAACAGACTCTAGAGAGAGGAGTACCTGGGGTTAAAACCATAATTACAATAGAACGGTGACATTTTAGTGGTGGCATTAACCCTGTTGTTTGTGGTGAACTCTGCTAGAGGAAGGAAGGCTCTCCATTTTTCCTGAGCATCAGACACAAAACACCTTAGATATTGCTCCAAGGTTTGGTTGAATCTCTCAGTCTGACCATTTGTCTCAGGATGGAATGCTGATGAAAAAGACAGAGAGATTCCCAAATGACCACAAAATTCTTTCCAAAACTTAGATACAAATTGCACACCACGATCGGATACAATACTTTCAGGGATGCCGTGTAGGCGGAGTATGTGATTAATGAAGTGCGAGGCTAGACATGGAGCACTTGGGATTTTCTTGAGCGGTACAAAGTGACACATTTTTGAGAATCTATCCACAACCACCCAAATCACAGTTTTTCCTTGGGAACAGGGCAAATCAGTAATAAAATCCATTGACAGATGGGACCACGGTCTACTAGGTACAGGAAGAGGATGAAGAAGGCCCTCTGGTAACCTTCTAGGTACCTTCATCCTAGCGCATATCTCACAGGCTGTTACAAACTCCTGTACATCCCGGGACCAACTAGGCCACCAGTATGATCGAGAGAGCAAATACTTGGTACCAGAGATGCCAGGATGTCCTGCTAAAGGGGAGCAGTGAATCTCCTCCAACACACGGAGACGAAGGTTGGGGGGTACAAATAGTTTCCCAGTCGGCGTATTTCTGGGAGCCAGACCTTGCGAATTAACCACAGATGTAGCCAGGTCAGGGTTTATGGTGGCCATTACCACACCAGGGGACAGGATTTTTTCTGGCACAATCTCTTGGTCCCCACTGCGACAAAAACTACGGGAGAGAGCATCGGCTCGCACATTTTTAGTACCTGGACGATAAGTTACAACAAAATTAAAACGCATGAAGAACAAGGCTCATCGAGCCTGTCTAGGGGATAGTCGTTTAGCCCCATCCAGATACAACAGCTTCTTGTGATCGGTAATGACCGTGACTTTATGTTTAGCCCCTTCAAGGAAGTGTCTCCATTCTTCGAACGCCCATTTGATGGCTAAAAGTTCGCTATTCCCTACATCATAGTTGCACTCTGCAGGGGAGAACTTCCTGGAGAAAAATGCCACAGGCTGCAAACATGTGAGAGTCTCTGGACCCTGGGACAAAACCGCACCAACCCCCACTTCTGATGCATCCACCTCCACAACAAAGGGTTGCTCCAGGTCTGGTGGTATTAAGACCGGAGCTTCCGCAAAACATGACTTTAATTTTTCAAATGCCTGTTCTGCCTCAAAAGACCAGTTGGTCAAATCTGCACCCTTTTTTGTTAAATCCATTAATGGCTTGGCAATGATAGAAAAGTTTTTTATAAATTTTCGATAATAGTTGGAAAAGCCCAGGAAGTGTTGCAGTGCCTTCAGACTAGAAGGGCGTTCCCACTTTTTAATTGCCATGACCTTGAGTGGGTCCATACAGAATGAATCGGGGGTAATGACATAACCCAGGAAGGTGACCTTTTGGACTCCGAACAGGCATTTGGATAATTTAGCAAACAGATTGTTTTGGCGTAATAGCAACATAACATTCCTGACGTGTTGCACATGTGTAGCCCAATCTGGAGAAAAAAACAGGATGTCATCCAGGTAGACCACCACATACCGACCCAAGAGATCTCTAAAAACATCATTAATAAAGTGCTGGAACACTGCTGGGGCATTACACAACCCAAAGGGCATAACCAGGTACTCAAAATGCCCCTCCGGGGTGTTGAATGCAGTTTTCCACTCATCTCCCTCCTTGATCCTGATCAAATTGTATGCCCCCCGGAGATCAACCTTAGAAAACCAGCGGGCACCCACAATCTGATTAAACAGGTCTGGAATCAGTGGAAGCGGATACTGGTTTCTGACAGTAATTTTGTTTAATTCCCGATAGTCAATGCATGGTCGTAAACCCCCATCTTTTTTATCCACAAAAAAGAAACCAGCTCCCATGGGAGAATTAGATGGAGGAATGTGACCTTTCAGAAGGCTTTCCTGGATGTCTTCCCGCATAGCCTTACGTTCAGGGGCAGAGAGATTGAAAATCCTTCTCTTAGGGTACTTAGAGTTTGGAAGGAGTTCAATCGCACAGTCATATGGTCTATGCGGGGGTAACACCTCAGCAGATTTAGGATCAAATACATCGCAAAAGTCAGACAGGAATTCAGGAATAACCGTCTCCTCACTGAGACAATTGGAGGTACACAAGGCTATGCAATGAGAAGAGCATTGATTTCTCCACTTTACCAATTCTTTAGTGGCCCAATCGAAAGTAGGATTATGGAGACTTAACCAGGAAAGTCCTAAGATAATGTCAGATGACAAATTTTCCATAACAAAAAAGCTTATGATCTCAGTGTGTATTGAGCCCACTTGTAATGAGATCAGCGGTGTTTTAAAACGAATTTTACCCCTGGCCAGGGGAGTAAAATCCGCTCCAGTCACCACTAGGGGGGTGTCTAATGGCACAAGATCAAGACACAAAGCAGAAATAAATGAAAATTTAACAAAGTTAGTGGCAGCCCCAGAATCTATCAGGGCCTGCCCAGACACAGATCTGTCTCCAGAGGACAGAGAAACAGGTAACATCAATCTATGAGAGTATTCGGAAGGTACCTGGTGGCCTGAGTGGTTCTCCCGATTACCACTCAGGCCCTGAAGTTTTTCTGCTGATGTGCGTGGTTTGAGGGAACAGTCTCGGACGAAATGACCTGGTTTACCACAATACAGGCAGAGGTTATTCTGGACACGATATTCCCGTCTAGCCTTGGTATCCAGCGCTCCCAGCTGCATAGGCTCGTCCCCAGGGGTGACAGGAGGAGAATTAGTTTTTTTAAACGGAAAAGAGTGGTAGACAGAAGGCTTAACAGAATCAGACCCTACCCTCTCTTTACGTCTGTCCTGGAGTCTCCGGTCAATGCGAACAGCTAAGGTCATGGCCTGTTCTAAGGTGGGGGGATCCGGGTGACCTACCCAAACATCTTTAACTGAGTCATTGAGACCTTGTTTAAAGAGAGCCCCCAACGCTGCATCACACCAACCTGTGGTTATGCTAAGTTTCCGAAATTCAGAGCAATAAAGTTCAGCGGAGCGTTTACCCTGCCGGAGGGTAAGTAGTTGTGATTCAGCAAGTCCAATTTGGTCAGGCTCTGCGTAAATGGCCCCCAAAGATTTGAAAAATCTTCCCAAATCTGCCCACTCCTCTGCTTCAGGGGGAAGTTTCAGGGCCCAAGTCTGTGGATCCCCCTGTAAGAGAGAGATGACCACCCCCACCATCTGAGACTGAGATGCATGAGGATTGACACGAAAGTATAGCAAACATGACTCTCGAAATGTCTCAAACTTCCCTCTGTCCCCAGAAAACCGGTCCAGGAGTAACATTTTAACCCTGGGAAGGGAAATGACATTAGTAGGTGTAGCCGCAGTCTTTGCTTGTTTTTGGGAGAGGTTGTGCACCTGATTAGCCAGTTCAGACACCAAACCTGCTAAACCCTCCATCCGAGATACCAGGTCTTGAACAGAAGCCATATATATGGGCTTGCTATTATGTTAGGGAACCCTGGAACGGGGACACAAGAGACAGTGAGCCCTAGGCTTATGCCCCCCGCTCTCCCTTCCTATTGCCAGGCCCTATCCTACGTAATAGGCGGCAACCACGAGGACAGTCCCTCCCTGAGTATGTGACACACAAAATGCAGACAAGACGAACAACAACAATGGGAAGTCAACTTAGCCAAGGGTCAGTAACAGTCGGGCAATACAGTACCAAATCGGAGTCCAAGAAGAGAAGTCAGTGAGGAAAGCCAAAGGTCAAGTATAATAGAGTAATCAAAAACAGCGAAAGTCAGAGCAGGTATGCGCACGGCAATAGCAAGCGCTGGTGTGAATAGGAACCAAGGTTAAATAGGGAGGAAGAACCCGCCCATGGAGTTGACAGGAAGGCAGCTGTCAATCACAGGGCAAGGCCAGATTAACCTTTAGAGGATCAGAGCAAACTGAAGGTGAAGGAGATGGGTGTGGTGGAAAATCAATTACCAAGGTGAAAGAATAGGGCAGTGTTCAGACAGAGCAAGGAGAACCAAACGGAAAAAAATCACAACCGAACACATCTCCTGCGCCGCAGCATGCGGCCGGATGTTACACCTGGCTTCCATTGTCTATAAGTGTCATGTGATCACGTGTATCAAAGTTTGGGTATCAGTGAAAAATCAGTTGTTATGGAAACATGGAGTAAAGCTGTGTGTATGTGACTTTGTGTAACAGTGTCACCCACAGCACAGCGCCCTGCCCCTTTAAATATGACCTACAGCAGTGAAGAAAAATAACTGGGTTGTTACGGAAACCCAGAGTAAAACTGTGTGTATGTGACCTTGTGTAACAGTGTCACCCACAGTGCCCTGCCCTTTTAAATCTCATCTATAACAGTGAAGAAAAATGGCAGGGTTGTTATAAGCAACATCTTCTGCCGTATTCTGAAAACCAAAGGAGAGAGATTGTCAGTGCAATAATGGACACTGCGCACACATCTCTCCTACAAACACAGTACACAGAGCACTCTCTACATATACATCTATACATATACAAAGCATACACAGCTCTGCTACATCTCTACATATAGGGCTCTGTTACATGTTTACATACACAGCTCTGTTACATCTCTACAATGACACACACAGCATGCGCTGCTATGCCAAGGGTGTAGTGTAGAAAAATGGTGAGGATGTTATGGAAACTTGGAGTAAAACTGTGTGCATGTGGAGATTAAGCCCCTGCGAGCTACTATTGGCTGATAAGATACATGTGACCATGTGACCATTGGTTGATAAGAGACATGTGACCATGTGTATGGCAGTTGGAATTTGAGTGAAAGATGTGCAGACTTATACTGGCTAATGCAAGTAATTTTTTGGCAACATTTTATCACAGGAGCGGTACGTCCTAGAGAACTGAGACCCGATCTAAAACCTTCCTGGACACCTGATGTACCTGTGTGCCAAATTTGGTGAGGATCGGTTCAATCGTTTGGTCGCGCATAAAGAACAGACAAACAGAAACTAATGTATTTGTAATGTATACAAAATATAATGTGTATAACAAAAAAATCTCCAGCACATGACAAACAATTCTAAGAGAACACGAGGCCCGGATTACATTGCTATTATTCATGACCCTATTCCATAAAGGATATTACTGCACATCATGGGGGACGTCTGAACTTGGGGCATGAAGTTCTCCAAACCTCTAGTGAAGGAAGAGATGATGCAAACAAAAAATTACGATCTGTCCTGATCTCAGACTGAGATCTCTATAGGGAACAAAAATCCTATAAATGTCGTCCTCTGTAGATATTGATAAGTATATGGGAAGCCTCAGCACGTTGGGACTCATCGACAGCTAGGTAAGACTTTGATATCACATTCAATTATACTAGTCAGGTTTTTTATTTTTTTTACCGTGCCTAAAAAATTTTTCAATCTGATTGAATCTGGTAAATATCACAAAAAAGAGGAAGACTAGGGCGAAGACACAGTGTAGTTTTTGTACCCCAGTCTTGTGTCTATTTGCTCCTAGATTATCCCTCTTTATAGTCCAATCACTAATACACTAATTACTTAATTTTTTGAATTTTTTAAAAATAAAACATGTTCTAAATTTACATAAATGTGTGTGCCGAGACCCTATAGAATCATAGTGATATGTTGGTAATGAACCCCAAAAATGTTTGAAAATTTTGCAACAAACCGGACTCTTTACAAAGTCATTGACTCATCCTTATTTTTGAGGTTCTGGGACTGTTGTTTTTTTTCTTTGTGCCCATTTAATTCTTTAGATGTTATTGCATATTTTTATATAGTTTTTTTTTATAGGGTTTTCTAAAAATTGATAATCTGCATGTAAGACTTAGATGAACAGCTGCCACTGCTCACTATTAGGGTTGAGCCGATCTTGAAATTTCAGGATCGATTTTAAAATCCGATTTCCGATCATTTTCCAGCCGATCGCGATCGTGAAATTTGCTCGATCGCGGATCGGGATCCAATCTTTCCCAATCCCGATCGCTCAGCCCTAATTGTATAATATATATACAGTAGGGTTGAGCCGATCTTGAGATTTCAAAATCCGATTTCCGATCCTGATCGTGAAATTTGCTCAATCACCGATCGGGATCCTAACTTTCCCGATCCCAATCACTCAACTACTACTCACTGTCACATTTGGCTTAGGGTCTTACCAGCTTCTTGACCATGGATGACTCGGCAAATGACTACCCTCACCCTTTTTTAATGGGATGCCCAAGAAAATAAAAATGGGTCTGTACCATTTTTTGAGCAGTAGCGTAATGTTTATTTGTGAACTGTGTATGACATTGCAGCACACCTCCTTTTTAGTGAATGAGGTTGAGTAGGGATAACTTTATGGTAAATGGGGCCCTGGTCAACAAGAAAATATGGAACCCAGTTTCTCAAATTTTTTTTCCAAAAACATTTGGTTTTCTAGGGCATCAAGGTATTGGGGTTGTTATTCTTTTTTAGGTGGCTTTTGAAATGGAAACCCAGGCTGTGTCCAGTTTGAGCAACAATACAAGACCCAGCCCATGGACTAGTGGCACTGTTTGTAGACAAGAAGACCCTTTTCTCAAATCTTAGACATCTCCAAATATTCACCAGGTATAAGGTGATATCCAATTTTATTTTATAATATCAGATCTAACATTTTTTGTTTTCTTCTTTAGGTCAGTTCCTAATCTTGAACCCACCAAAAAAGAAGACAATGGTTAACGCAACATCTCACTGCAACAACAACACTCCAGTACCATTTAGACATCTTGAGATTAGTAGGATTACATATCTGGTCCTGATCTTCTCAACCTTCAGCTTGTACCTCTCCTCTGTTCTCGTCATACTATGTGTGGTCTTCACCACCTCTCACATTCGAGAGAGCGTCCGATATCTTCTGCTCAGTCACATGCTCATCAGCGACTCCTTACAACTTACCCTGGCCTTTGTACTACTTATGACAACTCTATACCTTGTCTACATTCCGGTGACATTGTGTTGCATCATAGCTGGAATTTCCACCACCACAACTTTAATCACCCCCTACAATTTGGCCCTCATGTCCTTGGAACACTACATCGCTGTTTGCTCCCCATTGAGGCATGGAGAGATATGCACAGTATGGCGGTGTTATGTGGCCATCATGGTGATGTGGAGCACTGCAGCATTTCCTATCATCACTGAACTCATTATTTTCAGTTACTTTAAAGACAACAAACTTTTTTCGGCCAAGATGGTGTGTATATGGACAGATCTACAAAAATACAACTTTCAAAGCACCCTCCGGTTCCTGAGTTTTTCCCTTAGTTTCGGCGTTGTGCTGGTCACCATATTTTACACCTATATCAAAGTTATGTTAGTTGCTAGAAAGATTGGGTTAAGGAATCCTTCGGCCTCCAAGGCTGCAAAAACAGTCTTGCTCCACGGGTTTCATCTCCTCCTATGCCTGTGCTCGTACAGCAGCACCTTCACAGAGACTCTCTACAGAAATGACTATGCCAGAATTGCCCCCATCAACTTCTTTGTGTTCTACTGCTTGCCGCAATATATCAGTCCCTTCCTTTATGGCATAAGAGATGAAGTTATCTTTAAATGTATACGAAAATTATTTTTTTCAGCTTAATTTTTGCTAAAAATGTCAAAGATAAGTGTCTGCATGCTCTTTAAATTTAGATATGTTGAAAAAAATAATGTATTTTGATTGAAAAATTTTGACAAAATTTTCTATTCAACTTCTCCCACATTGTTCTTGCTTTACCAATTTAAAAATAAAATTGAAATTGAAAAGTGATTGGGTTAGCAAGACTCCGTTTCTATCAACAGTAGTGAAGAGACTCTCTGACACACCCGGACTGTCCAATAGTAAGGACGGTGAAATAAAGGGGTGGTTTCAAATGTGTGGGTGAACACGTCCATGATGGGTGTATCCATTGTCCAGGGTATGTTAGATATAGGTTATTATCTTATATCCCTGGATGTCACGTGGGGTTGACTGGTTAATGTTAACTCCTTCCCATCGCAGTCATTTTTAATTTTTTTATTTAAATTTTTTTCACCCTCCACATTCCAAAATCCAGAACTTTTCTAAATTTTCCGTTTACAGAACCTTACGAGGGCGTATTTTTGTGGGACAAATTACTCTTCATAGTGATACCATTTATTATTCATAATGATGTGCACCCTATAGTCTGAGAATCCTTATGTTTAGGGTAATGCTACATTTATAGAGTTTTGTTATGTTTTTCACATTTTATCAAAAGTCCAAAACTTTGGAAATTCTGCTTACACAGTATTGTAAGCGGCCATCTTCTTGTGGCCGGCAAGCATGCGCAGTCGGATGTCCGAGGCCTAGAAGTTTAAATGTAAAAACCAGCAACTCTCCAAAGGAGATTATCTTAAAAATTTAACTTTTAATAATAAATCATTAGAAAAAAATGTACAAAGAATGAACAAAAAGAAAAAGAAAAAAATCCCCCTAAAAAAAACGTGGTTTTCTTGGGGGATATTTTTTTATTTTTTTCTGTTTATTTTTGTTCATCCTTTGTAAAAAATTTTCTAATGATCTATTATTAAAAGTTAAATTTTAAAGATACCGTATATACTTGAGTATAAGCCGACCCGAATATAAGCCGAGGCCCCTAATTTTACCACAAAAAACTGAGAAAACTTATTGACTCGAGTATAAGCCGAGGGGGGGAAATGCAGCAGCTACTGGAAAATTTCAAAAATTAAAATGGTCACAGTTTTTGGGTGCAGTAGTTGCTGAGTGCTGGGGAAGGGGAGGGGGTGTTTTGGTTGTCTGTCTGCCCCTTCCCTGAGCTTGAGGACTGTTTTTACTTCCTCCACTTGGAATTCAGCCTGGCTGAATATAGGGGATCTGCAGTGCTCCTATTAACCCCTTCCCGATGGAACAGGAGCACTGCAGATCCCCTATATTCAGTAGACACAGGGATACCTAATGTTTATGTGTGTCACAGTTATTTTCTACTTTTGTATGTATTCTAGGGAAAGGAGGGATCTACAACTTTTATTTATTTATTTTTTTTATTATATTTTTCTAAAGCTTCTTTTTTTTCACTATTTTATGGGAGATTCTATACATTACTATTGTGCCTGGTCATATATACACACACACACACACACACACACACCAAACAAAAATAATTTTATTTTTTTTTTTGCTTGACTCGAGTATAAGCCGAGGGGGGCTTTTTCAGCACAAAGACTGTGCTGAAAAACTAGGCTTATACTCGAGTATATACGGTAATCTCCTTCGGAGAGTTGCTGATTTTTACAGTTTTTTACATACAACTCCTGAGATCATTCGTTGTCTAGAATGTGCCGTGCACCCCGAAGAACATGAAAGGAATCAACAGAAAACTCATAATTGGGTGAGCTCTATACATATTTTTTTTGTGTTTCTATCTAAAGCCTCTGCCGGAAGAAGACTCGTTCCTGAAGAAGATGGAGGCGGTGCTGGAGAGTTCTCTCACAGCATTGGGGATGCCCCCAGTGCTGTTTGAGCGCTGGGGCCCGCCTCCAATGCTGCGAGAGATCTCATTTGCATACCGTCCAAAAACGGATTATATACCGAACGGCGTCACAGAGAAGACATCTAAAGGTAGGAGAAGAAGAGCCTTTCTTAAGGTTATTCCTACGTGTTAGGGACAAAAAATGAGTTTTAATGATAGGATCCCTTTAAATCCTTCTATTACAGACCAAAAATATCCCAGGCAATAATGAGTTAAATAAATCACATTACAATTCCTATTTCATATTCGGATTGTCGGGTTACTTCTCAAGACTAAATTTCCAGGGATCTTCACATTTCACCGGATTCTTTGAGGTTTTATTAACAATGACAAATGAATGGTTTACATTTCCCCTCGACAAAAGTTTTCAGGTTTCACTGGAGACGACTATTGTGAAAAGCTTCAACATTTAGAAAAATGTTTGTATTTCAGAGTTGTGCCTGGTGTCTATGAGAAAAATGTTATGGCAGAATTTAATAAAAAGAAAAAGTTGTGAAATTTACAAATCTCTTCAGACTCATTGCTAAAAAACATTGCAAAGCTGAAAGAGTTGACGATTGTGTAGAAAATAAGACGCATTTCTTTAACTTTAGACAATCTTATCTATTTACTATACATAATAAGCTATTATGGTGTTTGTTTGTTTTTTTAATTTCCAATTCCATACTTAGGCTTAGTTCACACGTGGGGCGTAATGGCGCATTTTGGCACCGAGAGTGACGCAGGGAGCCGCATCACTCCCGGGTCAAAACCCGCCTGCCACGACTGTCGTGGCTTCTAACAGTTGCAGCTTCCCCCTCCAGAGTTGCCTCAAATGAATTGGTCGACTTCGGAGCGTGCTGCCACGAGGCAGACGCCACGGCTCCACGAGCCACATAATGCGCCTGAAGAAAGGGCAGCTTGCATGTTGCCGCTCACGGAAAAAAGTAGCCTGGCGGTCTACATAGACCACCATTGTGAGGTGGATTATGCACCATAATCTGCCCCCTCTGTGCCCTTATAGTCACTAGAGTTGAGCGATTGGGGGTTGCATACGGCGCTCTGAAGGACACAGGAGAAGACAGAGAACAATGGCGTGGAGCTCCGGGGAGTGGTAGCGGTTCTGTGCAGGTAACCGGACAGCAGGGGGGACTAAGTAGCTGGTAGATTCTTTAATCACTACACAGCGTGGAGTCCAAAAATTGAAGCCTTCAATTTTTGGACTCCAAGCTGTGTAGTGAATAGGATCGTTTTTAAAATCCGATTTCCGATCATTAAAAATTCTCATTGACTTGCATTAGGATCAGAATTGGGATCGGAATCGGGTTCGGATGGAAAATGATCGGAAATCAGATTTTAAAAACGATCCTGATATCTCAAAATTGGCTCAATCCCAATAGTCACAAAAAAAGGAAGAAGACAATGGTGAACGCAACATCTCCATACAGCAACAACACTCTGGATCCCTTGGATTGCCTGAGATTAAGAGGATTCCATATCAGATCTGGAGAGGAGACAATTAATCCCCTCTATAGAGGAGAAAGAAGGAAAATGAGCTATGAGTTATGCTGTAAGCAACCAGATTGAAGACAATTGTGTGTTGTTCAACAGTCAGGAGATGGGAATTATCCCTGCTTACCTTATAGAGGTGTGCCAGGTCAGTATATGAGGATAGATTTCCAGCTACAACCCTGTAGCCCCCAGTCAGAAAGGGAAACCCTGAGAATCTACAGTACAGAGCCTAGGAATGGAGGTAAATGGTGGGTTTGGAAGAGGGGGAACACATTGTTAAAGTGGAAGACTATCCCAGCAAGGGAGACCAGACTGCTATTGGTAGACACCATCATCATGCCCAGTCCCAGCCTTTAGGATGCTCAGTAAGTACTGAACCACCAGTATATGAGTATGTTGGAGTTATCTTCTTCAACCTCAACTAAACATTGTGCGTTACCTTGTTCTACAAAACAAAACACTACTACCACCATCTCACACCCTGAAGGCTTCCTCAGCACTGCACCATGAGGAGCTTAAGAGGATCTCGAGATCTTTGCCACCATGACTGTGTAGGACTGTGTTATTATTCATAATTGACCCAAAAAATTATTATATTCTAGGGTTTGAAGAATCCAAATAAAAGGTCTTTTGGTTAGAAATGAACCAAAACTGGTGTGTGAACCTTGCAAATATTGGTGAAACGAATTTTGTGAGGTTTTCCCATTTCTCCTCTAGACCTAGATGTGGCCTATAGTCAGGTTTGCCTTGTAGTTTACTTTTATAAGGTATAACAGGGGGGTGATGGTGGCCTAGGACAAAAACATGAAGTGTACCCTCAAAAAACTGGCTCATCAAAAATGAATCCATCATTAGAGAAAGGGTTGGTTGTCTTCATAGGACTATCCCTTTAAATGAATGCTGTAGGTATTATGAAAGTGGTGGGCTCCTCTTTGTGGAGTAATACAGATCTTATGTGCCCAAAAAGTCCTGGGAAATTGATCTTGTGAGTATGGATGGAAGTGACTCCTGTGAGAAAAGGAATGTCGGACAATGGACAACATTATAGAACAGTTTCTTAAAGTAAGACATACTGCAATTTTACTGCAAAGGAGGCCTATGACCTCCCCAAGCTATGTGACCACGTGACCCATTTGACCACAGTAGCCCAATCACAGGCCTCACTGATGACTCAAGGCATCTGACATCCTGATGATATTATGTGCCTAGGGTCACCTCTGAGTCCTATGACTGCCACAGCGGTAACATGGCCATGCTGAGCTTGGGGATATGGAAAGCTGCCTTTATGGTAAATGTGCAGTATGTCTTGCTCTGGAGGCCATGAAGAGGCCCAAAATTGTTGAGGGAAGGTGATGACTCCAGAGTATAATAATTTACTGCAATGTATGTCAGGTCACACTTGGCTTGGATCAAATTGTTTTGCCCATCTCTACATTCTTTTCCCATTCTTTTTGTAGACACTCCTGGTTTTTGGCTCAAAAAACGGCAGCAAATTCTGCAACAAAAAAAGCTGTGTTTCTGCAACGTGGGGCAATAGACTTAAAGGGGTCCTATCATTATAACTCAATTTTTTTCTCACTAACACGTCGGAATAGCCTTAACAAAGGCTATTCTTCACCTACCTTTAGACGTCTTCTCCACGCCGGCGTTCGGTATAAATCCCGGTTTTCGTCGGTATGCAAATGAGTTCTCTCGCAGCACTGGGGGTGGACCCCAGTACTCAAACAGCACTGGGGGTGTCCCCAATGCTGCGAGAGAACTCTCCAGTGCCGCCTCCATCTTCTTCAGGAACGTCCTCTTCACGTGTCCTCCTCCCGCACTAGCTTCAAAGTTCTAGGCTTCAGGCCTACAGCAAAGCCGACTGCTCATGCTCGCCAGCCACAAGAAAATGGCCGCTAGGGGACACACGGTGGCTCAGTGGTTAGCACTGCAGCCTTGCAGCGCTGGAGTCCTGGTGTTCAAATCCCACGAAGGGCATAAAACCATCTGCAAGGAGTTTGTATGTTCTCCCCGTGTTTGCATGTATTTCCATCCCATATACCAAAGACATACTGATAGGGAAAAATGTACATTGTGAGCTCTATGTGGGGCTCACAATCTACATTTAAAAAAAAATAAAAATAAAATAAAATGGCCGCTTACTATACAATACTGTATAAGTGGCCATTTGCTTGTGGACGGAGGGCATGCGCAGTCGGCTTTGCCATAGTTTGCCAAGTTTGAAGCCAGCGCTGGAGTAAGACGCGTGAAGAGGACCTCCTGAAGAAGATGGAGGTGGAGCTGGAGAGTTCTCTTGCAGCATTGGGGATGCCCCCAGTGCTGTTTGAGTGCTGGAGCCCGCCCCAGTGCTGCGAGAGAACTCATTTGTATACTGACAAAAACCGGATTATATACCGAATGGCGGCGCAGAGAAGACATCTAAGGTAGGAGAGGAATAGCCTTTCTTAAGGCTATTCTAACGTGCTAGGGGCCAAAAATTCATTCTCAATTATAGCATCCCTTTAAGGAGGAACCCCACTTACATGCTCTACCCACTGATTCATTGAGAAACCTTATGAGTACTAAAAATGAAAAATATAAAAATTTTGCTGTAAAAGAAAAATATTATTTTTATATCAAGAATACAGAGATGAATGTATCAAGAAATAGAAAATGTCGGGGGTGATCAAAATGGAGATTAATTAACAAAAATGATTTATTAAATAAACGGTTAAATAAAAAAATTTATACCTGCCTGAGATTTCTAAGGTGACTTGTTCTAAAACCGATGAAATTTTACTTTACTATTGCAATGAGTTGACCAAATCCCATTACAATTCCTGGCGATGATGATTTTGTATTCGGTTTGTCAGGTTATTTTTCAAGAGTAAATTTCCAGGGATCTTTCACGTCTCGCCGCAGTCTTTGAGGATTTCTTGCAGAGACAAGTTAATAGCTCGAGTTTCCCCTGGACAAAAGTTTTCTCTTTCGCTTTCACGAATCGCTGGAGACAACTATTGTGGAAAAGCTGTGAAATGTACAAATCGCTTTGCCAAAAGCTGTAAATAGATGAGATGTAATATTAGAATTTTTTCGTATATTCCTACAAACAAGTAGAAAATCAAAAGTTGACATCTAAAACATGTTTGATAAAATAATTAGTAAAAATTGTAATTAGAAGTATAATGCCAAGTGTGAAATCATAGTCCGGAAAAAGATGATTTTATTTCTGAGAAATCAGAATCATTTTAATTTATTTCTATTTTTTATCTACAATTTTTACGTATTTTATTTCTAGCCAGACGGCCCTGGGTCCTTACATGACAAGGATGGACAGTCTTTAAAGGGATTCTACCATTAAAACACTTTTGTTCTGGTTGACACGTAGCCTTAAGAAAGTAGCCTTAAGAAAGGCTATTCTTCGCCTACCTTTAGATGTCTTCTCCGTGCCGCTGTTCCATAGGGTTTTGCTGGTATACAAATTAGTTCTTTTGCAGCACTAGGGGCAGGCCACAGCACTCAAACCGCACTGGGGGCGTCCCCAATGCTGCGAGAGAACTCCCCAGCGCCGCCTTCATCTTCTTCAGGAACGTCCTCTTCACATGTCTTCTTCCGGCGCAGGCAGGTGAAACTTGTACGCCTGGGGCAGAGCCGACTGCACAAGCCCACAGGCCACAAGAAAATGGCCGCTTACTTACTGTGTACTGTGTTTTTCTTGTGGCCGTGGGCAGTCGGTTCTGCCTGAGGCCCGAGGCCTACATGTTTCACTGCCTGTGCCAGAAGAAGATGTGTAAAGAGGACGTTCCCGAAGAAGATGGAGGTGGCACTGGAGACTCCCTTCTTTCTGTCGCCGCATTGGGGACTCCCCCAGTGCTGTTTGAGCTCTGGGGCCCGCCCCCAGTGCTGCGAGATAACTCCTTTGCATAATGGCGAAAAGCGGGTTTTTTCCGGACGGTCAGCGCGGAGAAGACATCTAAAGGTAGGAGACAAATAGCCTTTCTTAAGACTATTCCTACGTGTCAACGAGAAAAAAAGGGTTTTAATGGTAGATTCCCTTTAAATTACAGAGATTTCATGAGACTCAATCTAAGGCAGCTTGGGTGAGCTTAGGGTCAGGCAGCTGCAGGTAAGCCACAGATAAAGTGACCCACACATAGGCGATCATCCACTACAGTCACCCAGGTCAGTGCCAGTGACTGCGGGACCACCGAGACCAGTATACCTGCCAGAAACAATGGGAATACTCGTCATCACTTATAGAAATAAAATAAACATATAAAAATATCAAAATTTATGTAAATGTTGCCCAATGATCTGCGCCCCGCACCGTATAATTAACATCAAATACCAGAAAAAATAAAATACTCCAAAAATATCACTTTTATTCCTAAATATATGTTAAAATGGCAAAAATCACCAATTCAGCTAAAATGTGCATTAAATGTAGGAACATAGATCACATATAAGGCCACACATCAGTGTCGGGGTCTGTATAGTGTGAGGTGTGCTATAGGGGAATGTGATGGACCAGAGCACATGACATGGCGGAGTGGTGGAAACAAAAAACTGCTAAAGGCCGGGGCCCCACATGGCGTAAACACATCGGCAACAAACGTAGCGTTATACAGTCACTGCATAGTGAATGGGTTTCTAGCTAATTCCATCCAAGCATTGCAAAAAAATACACAAAGCGGACATGGTGCAGTTTCCAAACCAATGTGGTGTTGGAAATTGCAGTAAGTCAATTATACCTATGTAAATGCTGGCAGTTTCCCTATAGGTGTAATGGAGGCAGAAAGTCCACAAAGGAAACCTCTGTGGCCTTTTTGTGAAAAGCAATGCAGGAAAAAACGCAGGTCTGAGGGAGGTGTAAAAAATAAAAAACATTTATACTCACCTTCCCTCATCTTGTGGCTTTGGCGGCCGTACCTATAGTTAGAATGTAGTGGAGGCAAGGCCCATCTTTGAGGATTTTTTTCAGAGCCTGTACCACTGCTGGGTAGGGTTGAGCCGATCTTGAGATTTCAGGATCGATTTTAAAATCCAATTTCCGATCATTTTCCAGCCGATCCCGATCGCTTAACCCTAGCCAATGCTTCTCTATGGGAAAAGTCACTTTTAGGGTTGAGCCGATCTTGAGATTTCAAAATCTGATTTCCGATCATTTTCCAGCCGATTCCGATCACGATCGTGAAATTTGCTCGATTGCCGATCAGGATCCGATCCTTTATGATCCTGATCACTCAACCCTAGTCAATCTGTATCTTCCACCTTTGACCACGTGATGTCACAGAAGAGTGTCTGAGTCAGAATTTGGCGCTCTTCTGTGACGTCATGAGCCTAAGGTCACCACCGATATGACATCAAGACGTGCCTATGTCACTTCCGAGACCCAATCATAGGCCTCAGCGATTAGAGATGAGCGAGTAGTGTTCGATCGAGTAGCTGTTTGATCAAATACTATGGTATTCGATCGAACACTACTCGATCGAACACTACAAGCTATTCGAAGTTTAAGGTTCGATGCAGAACCAGCGTTGATTGGCAGAATGCTATACATTCTGCCAATCAATACTGGTTCTTTTCTTACCTTTCCGACGTATTCTCCGTGCAGCGTCCGACGTCTTCTCCGTGCAGCATCCTGCATCTTCTTCCGCCTGGAATTCACTCTGCCTAGGGATCCGACCTAGGCAGAGCCGACTGCGCATGTGCGTGCATGATCGCGCATGCGCAGTCGGCTCTGCCTAGGCCGGATGCCTAGGCAGAGTGAATTCCAGGCGGAAGAAGACACGGGAACCCTGCGCCGGGGAGAAGATGTCTCGGAGGATCCAGCCCGACCGTCACTCGTGGACTTGGTAAGTTTAATTGTATCGAATTTTGCGTACCCCTGCAACGAGCATTTCCCCCCATAGACTATAATGGGGTTCGAAATCCGTTCGAACAGTCAAACAGTGTGCGGCTGGTCGAATCGGATTTCGAACCTCGGACATTTTAGTGTTCGCTTATCTCTATCAGCGATGACCGGTGGTGTATAACATCACAGAAAATTACCAGTGCCCCTGGAAGAAGAGAACACAGATCGCTGGACGCCATGAGGAGGGAGGTGAGGGAAGGTGAGTATAATGTTTTTTTTTTATTTTTTACATGTCCCTTGGACCTTCACCTATTATTCTCTTGGGTCTGAAGACCCTGAATGGACATGGGTGGTAGACTTTTCATTTTCCACTTCCACCGGTCTCCACAAGAGTTGGTTAACTTGTTTAAGGGTGGTGATAATTTATATAGTTATAGATGGACTTCACCCAGAAAATATCTAACTTTTCTGGAGCAGACCAGGTAGTCAGGGCTGTATGAAAAGTTTCCCTATGTTGGAACTGAGTCTGCTATGATAGAAAACAAGATAGAAAGTATGAGAGGATGTAGATGAATAAATAATAATAATAGAACCTAATAAATGTGGTATCTCAGTATCGTAGAATGTGATTTCTAGCTCAACAACCCATAACCATGATGCCAGGAGCGCACTGTTATTACTTACACTTTATGAACCTATTCCATAAAGGATATTACTGCACATCATGGGGGATGTCTGTAGTTTGGGCATGAAGTTATCCAAACCTCTAGTGAAGAAAGAGATGATACAACCAAAAACAAAAAGTTTCAAGCTGACCTCAGGCTGAGATTTCTTTCGGGGACTAGAACCCTATAAATGTCATGCTCGCTACATAGGGATGAAGACATGGCAGGCTTCAGCAAGATGTGACTCATCCACGGCTGGGTAAGACTCTGTAAATGTTTTCTTAGGTTATTTTTGTGCAAAAATTTTCAGAATTTTTTTTTTATGTTTTTTTTTCAGCACTTTGTAATAGTAGCGTAAACCTACAGAAATTCTAAGGATCCTTATTTGTCCCAATCCTTCTATGCTTTATGTATTTGTTACCAAGATGTTCCTCTTTCTAATACAATTTAATTGACAATTTAATTTTTTTTAATGATACATTTTCCAATTTTTTCCAAAATGTACATTTTTGATTTGTAGCTAAAAGCTTGCACCCACCATCTACATTTCTTAAGTTTTCATTTCCCATTTAATGGGTCTAGTATAATTTTTTGAGTATTTTTAGATTTTAGATTTAGGAACAAAAAAAATTCTAATTGTAATTTGGGGGTTTTACTGCACTTTTTAAAAGAAGCTTTAAAAAATTACAAATCTGGTAAAAGAGAATCATCTACACAAATTCTAAATGTCTTCATTTTGAAATGATTGACCATGATGTTTTCCAAAATCCTCTATAAAATATCCTTCTTTCTAATAAAATTTCCATTTAGACATGCAAAAAAAATGAATTGTTTTTTAAAAAAATTTGTAAGCGACCAATCTGATCTGTATCTTGCTCATACCCATCACATACATTATATTAAGGGGTTTTTTTGGGGGTTTTTTTACTACTTATCGATTATTTGTTATAATTTTTGGCATTTAATGACCATTTTTCGATTTTATAAAATTGGACCCCTTTCTTTTACCCTAAAAATTTCCTTGAATGGTAAAATAGACAATGAATCTCTAAGAAATCCATTGATTTTTACTACGTTTTTTAATTATTTATTTGATTGTCTTATATGTATCTTTATTTAGAAACTACAACTTTTACATATCTTAATTTATTTTATGTTTTATTTAATTGTATATTTGATTACATTTTTATTCATAAAGTACGTTTTACAATTTATTGTACGTTTTATTTAATTGTATTTTATAAATATTTATTTTAATTTAATTCAATTTCTTATTTAATTGCATTGAGTAGTGTTGAGCCTATTTTGAGATTTCAGGATCTATTTTAAAATCCGATTTTCGATCATTTTACAGCCGATCCCGATCGCGATTGTGGAATTTGCTCCATCGCCGATCGGGAACTGATCTTTCCCAAACCCGATTGCTCAACCCTAATATTGAGTTTAGATGATAATTTTTAAATTCTGAATTCAATATTTTAGTTTTTTTTACTGTATGTTTTATTTTATTATATAGCATTATGATTATGTACACAGACATTTTAATACTTGGAAATTTTTAACTTCATTTTATATTCTACTAGAGGGAGGACCCGGTTTCGCATAGGTATATTACATTTTATGTTTGTGTAGTGGCCCCATAAGAATTGTCCAATTTTGCACTGGTGTATTATGTATGTGGTTTGTGTGTATGTCCATAAGCGTCATGTGATAATGTGTATCTCAATTTGAATATCAGTGAAAAACCTGTGATCAGTTGTTATGGATACCTGGAGTAAAGCTGTATCTAATCCTTCCCCGTGTAGCACTGTGTTTAGATGCAAGTATCTAATCCTTGTTGGTGTGGTACTGTGTGTGGATGCACATATCTAATCCTCCGGTGTGTGGTACTGTGTGCAGATGCGTGTATCTAATCCTCCCCCGTGTGGTATTGTGTGAAGAGGCACATATCTAATCCTCCGGCGTGTGGTACTGTGTGCAGATGTGTGCATCTAATCCTCGCCCGTGTGGTATTGTGTGCAGACACGTGTATCTAATCCTCTGGCGTGTGGTACTGTGTGCAGACAGGTGTATCTAATCCTCTGGCGTGTGGTACTGTGCAGATGCGCATATCTAATCCTCCCCCGTGTGGTACTGTGTGCTTAGACGTGTATCTAATTCTCTGGCGTGTGGTACTGTGTGCAGAGGCATGTATCTAATCCTCCAAAGTGTGGTGCTGTGTTCAGACACACGTATCGAATCCTCCCCTGTGTGTTATTGTGTGAAGAGGCGCGTATCTAATCCTACGGCGTGTGGAACTGTGTGTAGACGCGCATAAATAATCCTACAGCATGTGGTACTGTATGCAGACGCGTGTATCTAATCCTATGGTGTGTACAACTATGTCAAGATGCGCATATCTAATCCTCTGTCGTATGGAACTGTAAGCAGGAGCGCGTATCTAATCCTCCCCTGTGTGGTATTGTGTAAAGAGGCGCGTATCTAATCCTACGGTGTGTGGAACTGTGTGTAGATGCGCCTATCTAATCCTATGGCATGTGTTATTGTGTGCAGACACATGTATCTAATCCTCCCCTGTGTGGTATTGTGTGAAGAGGCGTGTATCTAATCCTACGGCGTGTGGAACTGTGTGTAGATGCGCATAAATAATCCTACAGCATGTGGTACTGTATACAGATGCGTGTATCTAATCCTATGGCGTGTACCACTATGTGAAGACGTGTGTATCTAATCCTCTGACATGTGGAACTGTAAGCAGGAGCGCGTATCTAATTCTACGGCATGTGGTACTGTGTGCAGACGTGCTTTTCTAATGCTCTGGTGTGTGAAACTGTGTGCAGATGCACGTATCTAATTCTCCCCTGTGTGGTATTGTGTAAAGAGGCGCGTATCTAATCCTACGGCGTGTGAAACTGTGTGTAGACGCGCATATCTAATCCTACAGCATGTGGTACTGTGTGCAGACGTGTGTATCTAATCCTCCGGTAAGTGAAACTGTGTGCAGACATGCATATCTAATCTTACGGCATGTGGTACTGTGTGCAGACGCGTGTATCTAATCCTCCCCCGTGTGGTACTGTGTGCAGACAGGTGTATCTAATCCTCTGGCGTGTGGTACTGTGTGCAGATGTGCGTATCTAATCCTCCCCCGTGTGGTACTGTGTGCTGAGATGTGTATCTAATTCTCTGGCATGTGGTACTGTGTGCAGAGGCATGTATCTAATCCTCCAAAGTGTGGTACTGTGTTCAGACACACGTATCTAATCCTCCCCTGTGTGGCATTGTGTGAAGAGGCGCGTATCTAATCCTACGGCATGTGGAACTGTGTGTAGACGCGCGTATCTAATCCTATGGCATGTGTGACTGTATGCAGACATGTGTATCTAATCCTCTGGCGTGTGGTACTGTGTGCAGATGCGCGTATCTAATTCTCCCCCGTGTGGTACTGTGTGCTGAGATGCGTATCTAATTATCTGGCTTGCAGTACTGTGTGCAGAGGCATGTATCTAATCCTCCAAAGTGTGGTACTGTGTGCAGACACACGTATCTAATCCTCCCCTGTGTGATATTGTGTGAAGAGGCGCATATCTAATCCTACGGCGTGTGGAACTGTGTATAGACGCGCGTATTTAATCCTACAACATGGGGTACTGTGTGCAGACGCATGTATCTAATCCTCTGGAGTGTGGAACTGTGTGTAGACATATCTAATCCTACGGCATGTGTTACTATGTGCAGACGTGCATATCTTATGCTCTGGTGTGTGGAACTGTGTGCATACGCGTGTATCTAATCCTGCGACATGTGGAACTGTGTGCAGATGCACGTATCTAATCCTTCAGTGTGTGGAACTGTGTGCAGAAGCGCGTATTTAATCCTATGGTTTGTGGGACTGTGTGCAGACGCGTGTATCTAATCCTCTGGAGTGTGATACTGTGTGCTGATCTGTGTATCTAATCCTCTGATGCGTGTATCTCAGTTTGGATATCAGTGTTGTATTGTGCATGTGGAGTGACCGTGTGTATTGCAGTTGGAATATGAGTGAAAGACTTGCAGGTTTGTATTGGCTAAGGGGGGGGCACTGTGTTTGGAATGCTGTATCTCAGCAGCGGTCCGTCCAAGCGAGTTGAAGTCTTTTCTTAAACCTTCCCGGGTACCTGAAGTATCTCTGTACCAAATTTGGTGAAGATCAGTCCAGCCGTTTGGTTCACATTAGAGAACAGACAGACAGAAAGACGGACAGACAGACAAGAATTCATTTTTATAATATAGAGAGATACATCAATAGAAAGGATAGCGGACACTCACTTGTAATTGCTAGACGTCTTGCTAGTGGTTTAATCTCTTCGCAGTTGCCTTTGTGATATAGGGCTGTATTCCATGTAGGTTTTTTGTAAGACAGACTCATAATCCAGCCAAAACATATCACAACAGCACCCGTGACCTGAATGTATCCCTATACTATTAGTAATTACAAGTGAGTCTTCTATCTATTGTGATGTTTGTGACCTTAACAATTATTCCCCATAACTATGGCAGCCATATATCTTCTCATGGCAGTTCCATTCTCATGTTCCCATAACTGCCATTCCCTACAACAGCTTCTTCTACATGCCCTCAAATTCATATCTCTCAAAAAAAAGCACAAAAACAACGCCGAGCAGGCCATAGTGTAGTACCTTAGGTATAGTAGACAAATATGTGTAAGTAGACAGGTTCTCACCTGGTCAGGTTATGGATGTAGCACAACTCTTTTATGGGTGTGGGAACCAATTTGTCAGAGGGTTCCTCTCTGAGTGGGCTTGGAGCTTCAGACACCCCTAAGGTGTGGAGTAACAGTAAAACGGATTGTCCTCCCACCACGTATGGATCTTAAATCGGCTTTATTGGCAATAACACAACGCGTTTCGGTCCTACAAGCGCCCTTTCTCAAGTGTAAATAGTTGTTCAGCCATGCCAGATGCAACTATTAGCCCCATTCCTTACAACAGCTTCTTCTACATGCCTTCAAATTGATATCTGTATTCCCTTATAGTGTTATCTAAGCACCCTGATATCCAACACCTATCTGGTCCGTAGCTCTACCCTATGCATGCCCACTGTAACAGTAACCTCTAGAGATGAGCGAGTAGTGTTCGATCGAGTAGGTGTTCGATCGAATACTACGGTATTCGAAATACTCATACTCGATCGAACACTACTAGCTGTTCGAAGTTTAAGGTTCGATGCAGAACCAGCATGTATAGAATACTATACATTCTGCCAATCAACGCTGGTTCTTCTCTTACCTTTAGAAGTCTTCTCCATGCTGAGTCCCCGCGGCGTCTTCTGGCTGGAATTTACTCTGCCTAGGCATCCAGCCTAGGCAGAGCCGACTGCGCATGCGCGGGCATGCCCTCGCATGTGAAGTCGGCTCTGCTCAGGCGTCGGGCCGGGCAGAGCCGACTGCGCATGTCCGCGCATGACCATGCATACGCAGTCGGCTCTGCCTAGGCCCGATGCCTAGGCAGAGTGAATTACAGCCAGAAGAAGACGCGGGGACGCTGCGCCGGGAGAAGACTTCAAGGACAATCCAGCCCGACCATCACTCGTGGACTTGGTAAGTATAATTTAATTGAATTTTGTGTACCAATGAAATGAGCATTTCCCCCCCATAGACTATAATGGGGTTCGAAATCCATTCGAACAGTCGAACAGTGTGCGGCTGTTCAAATCGGATTTCGAACCTCAGACATTTTAGTGTTCGCTCATTTCTAGTAACCTCGACACACTTCCAAAACCACCCCATATATATTCCTGGGAAACTGTTAATTCAATGCCCTCATAACAAAATACTCTACAATATATGTATTTACAATAACAAAAACATGGTGAATTGTAATTTTTCTACAACTTTTGAAATTATCGTTGGGTTAAAAAGTAAAATATTTCATTGTAAATTCCTTCATGGTCCACCACAGTGAACGGTTCCATCTTTAGTTCCTTAAGGCAGTAAAGAGGTTTATAGTAAATTTAGATGGCCCTTGGTGATTCTGTCCATCAGAGGGGACCCAAGAAATGGGTATATTGGGCAATTGTCCAGTTTGCCGATACAAAACACAAACCATGGACAAGTTTATCTAAACTCCGACCAGCCCAACTACAGGTAGTCCTCGATTTACGACGTTGATCCGTTCTTGCGCGGCGGCGTAAACCGAATTTCGACGTAAGTCGGAAACCTACCATACCGACGCCGCGTAGGAACGGATCAACGTGATTTAGTGTGCAGCGGCTCGGAACTACCCCCCCCCCTTTAAAATAAAACCCTGAAACAGAATGTGAAACTTACCGAACGGTGCAGAGTGGGCGGGCATTCAGGCCTCCTCTTCCTCCGATGTCCTGACCACTTCCTCCGGCGCTCGCGAACTGATAATGGCCTGGGTGCATGCGCAGTAGCCGTAGTAGAAGCATTGATACTGCGCATGTGCCCAGGCCATTATCAGTTCGCGAGCGCCGGAGGAAGTGGTCAGGACATCGGAGGAAGAGGAGGCCTGAATGCCCGCCCACCCTGCACCGTTCGGTAAGTTTCACATTCTGTTTCTGGGTTTTATTTTACAAGCTCACTTGTAACAGCAAGCTGCCAGCTCTCTTCCGATGAGCAAGGACGAGCCTGCTGCAGAACCAGCATTGATTTGCCGCAGGCTAGTCCTTGCTAGCTGGGAGTGCTGGCAGTTTTCTGTTACAAGGGACCTGTCGTAACCACGAAACGTCGTAACCCGAGACTGTCGTAACCTGAGGACTACCTGTATTTACTATATATACTATGTTATCAGGATTAGTATTACACTGTCATTTTTTTTACAATTGTTTTTAGGTCAATTCCTTGTCTTGAAGCCAAAAAAAATAAAAAAGATGAACGACACATCTCTCTACATCAACCTGAATCAACTACGATTTGCCATACCTGACAATGTGAAGATTATATACGTGTCCCTGATCTCCACAACCTTCGGCTTGTACCTGCCATCTGCTATCATCATACTATGTGTGTTCTTCACCACCTCTCACATTCGAGAGAATGTCCGATATCTCCTGTTCAGTCACATGCTCATCAGCGACTCCTTACAACTCACCCTGGCCTTCATTCTGTTTTTACTAGCCATGTACATCGTCTTCGTGCCGGTGACGTTGTGTTGCATCATAGCTGGCATTTCCACCACCACAGCTTTGATCACCCCCTACAATTTGGCCCTCATGTCCTTGGAACGCTACATCGCTGTTTGCTTCCCATTGAGACATGGCGTGATATGTACAGTAGGGAGGTGTAATATGGCCATCACCATCATGTGGGGGATCGCGGTATTTCCTATCATCATCGAGCTCACTATTTTTAGTTACTTTGTAGACAGAAATTTTTTTTCGATGAGGATGATATGCATATGGAGACATCTGCAAAGATACAACTTTCAAATCACTCTCCGCTTCCTGAGTTTTTCCCTTAGCTTCAGCATTGTGGTCCTCACCATACTTTTCACCTATATCAAAGTTATGTTGGTTGCGAGAAAAATTGGGACAAAGACATCTTCCGCCTCCAAAGCAGCAAAAACCGTCTTGCTCCACGGGTTTCAGCTCCTCTTAAACGTGTGCTTGTTCAGCAGCACCTTCACTGAGACTCTCTTTAGAGACTACTACATTTTGGCCCCCATCAACTTTTTTGTGTTTATCTGCTTGCCCCTGTATATCAGCCCCTTCGTCTATGGTATAAGAGATGAAACCATTCGCAAATGTTTGAGCAAATTGATCTACTCAACTTAGAAATTAAAAAATGTTTGTGTAGCTCAAAAACTAAATAAAAAATAACTAAATAAGTGTTGGTGTCACCTTTTCATTAAAAAAAATTTCATAATGGACAAAAAATTTGGTAAAGTTGCTCCCATACCCCATGTCTGTTGGCTTTGTATTTTTGATGGTGTCACTAGGGACGAATAGAACTTGAACCTTAAACTTCTACTACTTGCCACTCATGAAACACTGTTAACCTCTGTAGGTTCCTCAGAACCGGAAAGTATAATAAGTTTGTAAGGATTGGAGTCAGGGTCAGGCAGTGCAAAGCGACACAGCTGGGAAAGCAACACTGTGCAACTAATGACAAAAGGGGTCGTAGGCTATGACTATGCTGTAGTATCTGAGATGAGGCAGATCAATGCACTTCCTAATTGAAGTGCGCCTACCACGACTTCTTACGCTTCTATCCCGGTGGCTAGGATAAGGGAAGAGGAGACCCTGAAAGTGCTAGGGACTGGAGTCACGGGGTCACACCTAAACAGAAAGCACAGTGTAACTGCAATGCAAAACAAAAGACTAAACAGAATGGAACCAGGGAGGACCACAAGTCCCAGCAAGACACAGAAGAGAAGGCGAGGTCAGACGAGCAAGAGGTCAAGCCAGGAGATATAATAAAAGGTACCAAATCAAAAGACAAGGGATAGTCAAAAATACAAGCCGGGTCTAAAAACCAAGAAACATATGGAATACAAACAGACAGGGAATCAGACTGAGCAGGGGGACCAGGAAACACAAAGTGAATGGCTGGCAAGGATCCATGCCTGGGTGGGGTTTAAATAGCAGCAGAGAAACACACCTGATGGCTAATGACATGGAGACTGAAGGCAAGGAAACGATTAACCCTTAATGACCTAAGCACACCCAATAGAACTCCTAACATGTCTCCCAGGGAGACGCCGCGCAGCAAGGAGACCGCGGCGACTCCGTATCCTGACAGTACCCCCCCTTTGAGGAGGGGCCTCCGGACCCTCAAGAGGACCCCCTGGCTTAGTAGGGTAAGAACGGAAAAACTTCTCCACCAATCTAGGAGCGTGAAGGTCTCTGGCTGCCACCCAAACACGCTCCTCTGGTCCATACCCCTTCCAATGTATGAGGAACTGAAGGGAATTCCGCACTCTGCGTGAATCAATGACCCATTCCACCTCATACTCTAGTTCCCCCTGAACGATCACTGGTTCGGGTGGGGAACGAGTGACCATTGCCGGAACATACTTTTTGAGTAGGGACTTATGAAAAACGGGGTGAATATGGAGGGACCTAGGAAGTGATAATTTGAATGACACAGGGTTGATTATTTCAGAAATGGGATATGGACCAATAAAACGCGGGGCAAATTTAGTAGATGGAACACGAAGTTGGAGATTTTTAGTGGATAACCAGACCTTGTCACCCACCACAAAGTCAGGTCCAGGGCGGCGCTTTCTGTTGGCGAAATTTACTTGATTAGCCTGGGCTTTTCTCAGCGATGCCAGGCTTTCAGCCCATACAGTACAGAGATATTTAGCAACGTCCTCTACTGAGGAAAAGGCAAATTCAATGCCTGTTCCTGAGGAGAATCTGGGGTGAAAACCATAGTTAATGTGGAAAGGAGACGACTGAGTCGAGGAGTTGACATGATTATTTAGTGCAAATTCAGCCATGGGCAAATATTCACTCCATTTATCTTGGCAATCAGACACAAAGCACCTCAAATATTGTTCTAAAGATTGATTCAATCTCTCTGTTTGACCGTTAGTCTCTGGGTGGAAGGCTGAGGAGAAAGAAAGAGAGACTCCCAACCTGTTACAAAAGGCTTTCCAAAACCTGGACACAAACTGTACGCCCCTGTCCGACACCACATTAGAAGGAATACCATGCAGACGTAAAATGTGGCGGATAAACAACCAGGCCAACAATTTAGCTGAAGGCAATTTTTTCAAGGCAACAAAGTGAGACATCTTAGAAAAACGATCTACTACAACCCAAATTACTGATTTCCCTTTAGAGGACGGGAGATCTTTAATAAAATCCATGGAGATGTGTGACCAGGGTCGATTGGGTAGCGGGAGTGGATGTAAAAGACCTGCTGGAAGTTCATGGGGCACCTTAGATCTGGCACAGGTCTCGCAAGAATGAACAAAATTTTTAACATCTCGTTGCCAAGATGGCCACCAATACGTTCGTGATAACAGATTCCCAGTACCAGTAATGCCTGGATGACCCGCCAGACCAGAGGAGTGGATCTCCTCTAAGAGCTCCAAGCGGAGGTGGCTAGGAACAAACAATTTACCTGGCGGTAGCGCACTAGGGGCAGCATCCTGAGTGTTGAGAATACGGGTTTCAAGATCCGAGGTCAAAACTGCCACTACCACCCCAGGAGCAAGTATATTTTCAGGTTCCCCATCAGAACTACCACTAAGACCAAAACTTTTGGACAAGGCATCTGCTTTAGTATTCTTTGAGCTGGGACGGTAGGTAATTACAAAGTGAAACCTAGTGAAAAATAGAGCCCACCTGGCTTGACGGGGATTTAATCTTTTTGCCTTGTCTAAATATAATTAGTTTTTGTGGTCAGTCAGTACAGTAATTTTATGTCTGGCCCCCTCCAGGAAGTGTCTCCACTCTTCAAAGGCCCACTTAATCGCCAGAAGCTCTCTATTGCCAATATCATAATTGGCTTCAGTAGTGGAGAACCTCCTGGAAAAGTAGGCGATAGGTTGGAGGTTGGTAAATGGTTCAGTGCCCTGAGACAGGACGGCTCCTACACCTACTTCTGAAGCGTCAACCTCTACAATAAAGGGCAATTCCGGATCAGGATGGACCAGGACTGGGGCAGAAGTAAAGAGTTGTTTTAAGGTGGCGAACGCTACCTCCGTCTCTGGTGTCCAGGAGGCAGGATCCGCCCCCTTTTTGGTCAAATCGGTGAGAGGTTTAACAATCGAAGAAAAATTTCGGATAAATTTTCGGTAATAGTTGGCGAAACCTAGAAACCTCTGAACTTCTTTTAAGGTAGTAGGTTTCTCCCATTCAAGTACTGCAGATACCTTTCTGGGATCCATACCAATGGTACCAGGAGTAAGGATGTATCCCAAAAAAACTATCTCCTGGACTCCAAATTGACACTTGGATAACTTAGCACAGAGGTGGTTTTGACGTAGCCTAAGAAGAACCTCTTTTACATGTTGCTGATGTGACTCCCAGTCCGGTGAGAATATGAGGATGTCATCTAAATAAATTACTAGATATCTACCTAACAGATCCCTAAAAATGTCATTCACAAAACGTTGAAATACCGCCGAAGCATTGCTCAAATCAAAAGGCATAACTAGGTATTCAAAATGACCTTCAGAGGTATTAAAAGCAGTTTTCCACTCGTCCCCATCTCTTATCTGAATCAAGTTGTAAGCTCCGCGGAGGTCAATTTTAGAAAACCACTGAGCCCCCACCTCCTGGTTAAAAAGATCCGGGATGAGTGGCAGAGGATGTTGGTCTTTGACCGTAATTTTATTCAATTCCATGTAGTCAATACAAGGTCGGAGGCCACCATCTTTTTTTTCAACGAAGAAAAACCCCGCCCCCACAGGAGAAACTGAAGGTCGGATATGTCCATTAGATAGGCTCTCTTTAATGTACTGGCGCATGGACTCGCGCTCAGGAGCTGAAAGGTTAAAAATGCGACCTTTGGGTAGTTTAGCTCCAGGAACCAAATCAATTGCGCAGTCATAAGGTCGATGTGGAGGCAAGGCCTCCGCACTGAGCTCGTCAAAGACGTCTTTGAACTCGGTAATAAATTCCGGAATTTTGATATCATTTTTGATAGTACAAATAGTATTAATATGAGAAGTACAGGAATCTCCCCATCTAACCAACTCCGAAGTTACCCAATCAAACACTGGATTATGTACACGCAACCAGGGTAAACCAAGAATAACGTCTGCGGCCAGTTTTTTCATAACAAAAAATGACACTCTTTCAACATGTAAACTGCCAACAAAAAACTGCACCTCAGCAGTACGGGCTAATATTTTCCCTTCAGACAAAGGGGTTAGATCTGCTCCAGATACCTGAAATGGGTACTTCAAGGGAATTAATTCAATTCCTAGAGCTTGCGCCACCACTTCATGGATGAAGTTCATGGTGGCACCTGAATCCACCATCGCCTGACATGCAAAAGTTTTATTACCATTAACAAGAATAGCAGGGAGTAAACATTTCTCAATATTATTAGGAGGTACCTGTGTGCCTGAGTGACCCTCCCAGAAATCACTCAGGCATTGGCGTTTCCCAGCGGTGGTTTAGGTCTGGTTGGACAGTTTCTCAGGATATGTCTAGGCTTGGCGCAATACAGACACAGAGGCGATACTTTCTCCTGGAGGCGGATGTGGACCCCAATATCATTGGTTCTTCTTCAGGAATAGAACAAGAGGTAGGGACAGCAGAAGGAGGTATAGGTTCCGAAAGGACAGACCAGGATTTAGCTGAGGACCCAAGTTTGCTTAATTTCTCTCTACGCCTTTCCCTAAGCCTCCTATCAATAGAAATAGTCAAGGACATAAAGTCTCCTAGATTTTCAGGGACTGGATGACTTACTAGAGCATCTTTTACAGAATCAGATAAGCCTTGTCTAAAAAGGGTTAACAAAGGTCTGTCTGTCCACCCTGACTGAGGGCTCCTCTGACGAAACTCCGTAGAATAGTCTTCGGCAGTTCTAACTCCCTGCTGAATAGACAACAGATGGGACTCGGCCAAGGCAACTCTATTAGGGTCATCATAAATCTGACCTAATGTTTGAAAAAATTTACTTAACGAATTCCATTCAGGAGCTCCAGCAGGTAGAGCCAAGGCCCAGTCTTGTGGTGACCCTCGTAGAAGGGACACCACCAGTGCCACCTGCTCTGCTTCAGAAGAAAGAAAATTAAAACGAAAAAATAAATGGCAAGATTCCCGAAATGTTCGGAATGTCTGGTTTACCGTCAAAATGGTCAGGCAAGAGCATTTTAGGATCCTGATGGGTATTCAATATGGGAAAAACTGGCGTTTGAATAGAAGAACCTGCAGCGGCTGATGCTGGATCAGGCAAAGCCTCCAGACGCTGCGAGACTTGGTTAATTAACCCAGCCATGCCCTGCACCTGCCTTGACAGTTCATCCAGTCGGTCAGTTATAGAGTGTTCGGCATCCACACTAAACCGCCGGGCGGCCTGCCTAGGGTAAGGGCCAGCCATTATGTAAGGATTGGAGTCAGGGTCAGGCAGTGCAAAATGACACAGCTGGGAAAGCAACACTGTGCAACTAATGACAAAAGGGGTCGCAGGCCCTGCAGCTATAACTATGCTGTAATATCTGAGATGAGGCAGACCAATGCACTTCCTAATTGAAGTGTGCCTACCACGACTCCTACACTTCTATCCCGGCGGCAAGGATAAGGGAAGAGGAGACCCTGAAAGTGCTAGGGACTGGAGTCACGGGGTCACACCTAAACAGAAAGCACAGTGTAAATACAATGCAAAACAAAAGACTAAACAGCATGGAACCAGGGAGGACCACAAGTCCCAGCAAGACACAGAAGAGAAGGCGAGGTCAGACGAGCAAGAGGTCAAGCCAGGAGATATAATAAAGGTACCGAATCAAAAGACAAGGGATAGTCAAAAATACAAGCCGGGATACAAACCAAGGAACATATGGAATACAAACAGACAGGGAAACAGACTGAGCAGGGGAACCAGGAAACACAAAGTGAATGGCTGGCAAGGATCCATGCCTGGGTGGGGTTTAAATAGCAGCAGAGAAACACACCTGATGGCTAACGGCATGGAGACTGAAGGCAAGGAAAAGATTAACCCTTAATGACCTAAGCACACCCAATAGAACTCCAGGGAGACGCCGCACAGCAAGGAGTCCGCGGCGACTCCGTATCCTGACAAAGTTGAGGCCCAAGGGAGGTGAGTCGGATTAACAAACAGTTATGGACTGAAATTAATGGAAACCTCTGTAGCCTTTTTGTGAAAAGTAATGCAGGAAAAAACGCAGGTCCGAGGGAGGTGTAAAATAACAAAAAAAAAAAAAAACATTTTTACTCACCTTCCCTCACCTTCTTGTGGATTTGGCAGCCGTACATATAGTTAGAATGTAGTGGAGGCAAGGCCCACCTTTGAGGATTTTTTTTCAGAGCCAGGTACCACTGCTGGGTAGGGTTGAGCCGATCTTGAGATTTCAGGATCGATTTTAAAATAAGACTTCCGATCATTTTCCAGCCGATCCCGATCGCTCAACCCTTGTCAATGCTTCTCTATGGAAAAAGTCACTTTTAGGGTTGAGTCGATCTTGAGATTTCAAAATCCAATTTCCGATCATTTTCCAGCCGATCCCGATCATGAAATTTGCTCAATTGCCGATCAGGATCCGATCTTTTCTGATCCTGATCACTCAACCCTAGTCAATCTGTATCTTCCTCCTTCGACCACGTGACGTCACACAACAGTGTCTGAATCAGAATTTGGCGCTCTTCTTTGACGTCGTTAGCCTAAGGTCACCACTGATATGACATCAAGACGTGCCTATGTCACTTTCGAGACCCAATCTTAGGCCTCAGCGATGATCGGTGGTGTATAACATCACAGAAAAGTACCAGTGCCCCTGGAAGAAGAGGACACAGATCGCTGGACACCATGAGGAGGGAGGTGAGGGAAGGTGAGTATAATGTTTTTTATTTTTTACATGTCCCTTGGACCTTCATCTATTATACTTTTGGGCAGGGGTGAACCTACCTTTTTCGCCCCCCGAGGCGGACGACCAAAAGCCGCCCCCCCCCACCACCACGGGAGGAGGGGGCGGAGCGAAGGGGGGCAGGGCGTAGTGAAGGGGCATGGCGGAGCGGCATTAGCAGGCAGGGAGAGGACCTGCTCTCTGCCTGAGCGTGAGGGGAGGCCACTGGAGAAGCACTGCGTCCACAGGGCCTCCCCAATCCACCACTCGGTGATGGTGACGCTAAGCCAGTCCAGGACAGCTTGTCCTGGACTGGCTTAAGTAAGCAAAAATACCACCCTCCCTGGGGCCCTGGCATAGCGGTCGCTTCAGGTCGCCTCATGGGAGGTGCGGCACTGCTCTTGGGTCTGAAGACACTGAATGGACATGGGTGGTAGACTTTTCATTTTCCACTTCCACCGGTCTCTGCAAGAGTTGGTTAACTTGTGGATAACCCGTTTAAGGGTGGAGATAATCTATATAGTTATAGATGGACTTCACCCACAAAATATCTAACTTTTCTGGAGCAGACCAGGTAGTCAGGGCTGTATGAAAAGTTTCCCTATGTTGGAACTAAGTCTGCTATGAGAGAAAGTATAAGATGATGAAGATGAATAAAAAATAATAATAATAATAGAACCTAGTAAATGTGGTATCTCAGTATCGTATGATGTGATTTCTAGCTCAACAACCTAAAACCATGATGCCAGGAGCGCACTGTTATTACTTACACTTTATGAACCTATTCCATAAAGGATACTACTGCACATCATGGGGGACGTCTGTAGTTTGGGCATGAAGTTATCCAAACCTCTAGTGAAGAAAGAGATGATGCAACCAAAAACAAAAAGTTTCAAGCTGACCTCAGGCTGAGATTTCTTTCGGGGACTAGAACCCTATAAATGTCATGCTGGCTACATAGGGCTGAAGACATGGCAGGCTTCAGCAAGATGTGACTCATCCACGGCTGGGTAAGATTTTGTAAATGTTTTTAATTGTAGGTTCCTTGTAGTGAAAGCACAGGCTGTAATGTTTCTCCCAATCGTTCTAAGCTTTATGTATTTGTTACCAAGATGTTCTTCTTTCTAATACAATTTACATTTAGACATATTATGTTTTTTAGTGATATGTTTTCCAATTTTTTTCCAAAATGTACATTTTTTATTTGTAGCTAAAAGCTCGTACCCACCATGTACATTTCTTAAGCTTTCATTTCCCATTTAATGGTTCTAGTATAATTTTTTGAGTGTTTTTAGATTTTTATTTACGAACAAAAAATCCTAATTGTAATTTGGGGTTTTTATTGCACATTTTAAAAGAAGCTTTAAATATTACAAATCTGGTAAAAGAGAATCATCTACAGAAATTCTAAATGTCTTTATTTTGAAATAACTGAACATGATGTTTTACCCAATCCTCTACAAAATATCCTTCATTCTAATAAAATTTCCATTTAGACATGCTTAAAATATTCTGTTTGGTTTTTTTTAAATAAATTTCGCAAATGTCCAATTTTGATCTGTAATCAATTTACGGTTATTTGTTATAATTTTTGGCATCTAATGAACATTTTCAGATTTTATAAATTTGGACCCCTTTCTTTTACCCTAAAAATTTCCTTCAATGGTAAAATAGACAATGAATCTCTAAGAAATCCATTGATTTTTACACAGATTTTTTAAAATTGTTATTTATTTGATTGTATTTTTTGTATCTTTATTTACAAACTGCAACTTTTACATATCTTAATTTATTTTGTGTTTTATTTAATTGTTGTATTATTAGATTATATTTTACATTTTACAATTTATTTCATTGTATTTTGTAAAGATTTATTTCAATTTAATTCAATTTCTTATATACTGTATATACTCGAGTATAAGCCGAGGGGGGCTTTTTCAGCACAAAAAACTGCTTAAGGGTCAGTTCACACGTGAAAACCGCCTAGCTTATTTGTGCGAGGTAAAAAACCTCGAGGAGTTTTTTTGACGCTGTTTTTTGCATTCCACGCGGTTTTTGACGAGGTTTTTGACGCGGTTTTCGCTAGCGGTTTTCGCTAGGGTTTTTTTTTCCTATATGTGCTATAGAAACTGCAGGCGAAAAACCGCGCGTTTTTTTTGCAAAAAAACGCGCGGTTTTGTGTGCAAAAAACCGCGCGGTTTTTTACCGCGCGGTTTTCGCCTCCCATTCACTTCTATGCAATTCTTCAGGCGTTTTCCGCCTGAAGAAAGGTCATGTCGCTTCTTCAGGCGGAAAACGCTAGGAGGAAAAAAAAAGCTAGTGGTCTACATAGACCACCATGTTAAAGGAGAGGTTTTTGAAGCGAATTCCGCTGTCAAAAACCTCCCCTTTGCCCACGTGTGAACTAGCCCTAAAAATTCGGCTTATACTCGAGTAGATACGTAATTGTATTGAGTTTAGATGACCATTTTTTAATTCTGAATTCAATATTTTAGATTTTTTTATTGTATGTTTTATTTTCTTATATAGTATTGTGATTATGTACATATACATTTTAATACTTGGAAATTTTTGACTTCATGTTTTGTTCTATACAGCAATAGAAGGATCGATGGCACTCACTTGTAATTGCTAGACGTCTCGCTAGTGGTTTATTCTCTTCACAAGTGTTTTTGTGATATACAACAGCACCCGTGACCTGACTGTATCCCTATACTATTAGTAATTACAAGTGAGTATTCAATCTATTGTGATATTTGTGCCCTTAACAATCTGTCCCCATAACTATGGCATCCATATATCTTCTCGTGGCAGTTCCATTATCATGTTCCCATAACTATTATCCCCATTCCCTACAAAAGCTTCTTCGACATGCCCTCACATTGACTTCTGTATTTCCTTACAGTGTTATCTAAGCACCCTGATCTCTAACACCAATCTAGTCCATAGCTCTACCCTATGCAGCCCCCGTAACAGAAACATCAACTTACTTCCAAAACCACAATATATATACTGCTGTGACATTGCTGTACATTCCCTTACTGTATAACAAAATTTGCAATTTTTCTACAACTTTTTAAATTATCATTGGGTTAAAAGGGAAAAAAATTCATTGTATATTCCCTCATGATCCACGGCAATGAACGGTTCCATTTGTAGTTCCTTAAAGCAGTAAAGAGGTTTATAGTAAATTTAGATGGCCCTTGGTGGTTCTGTCCATCAGGGGGTACCCAAGAAATGGGTATATTGGGCAATTGCCCCGTTTGCCAATACAAAACACAACCCATGGACATGTGTGGTTCTATTGATGGAAAAACCCTCTAAACTACAACAAACTATTTACCATATATTATATGTTATTGCGATTATTTTTATATGGTCTTTTTTTACAATTGTTTTTAGGTCAATTCCTTGTCTTGAATCCATAAAAAGAAAAAGATGAACACCACATCTCTCTACGGCAATCGGACTCAGCTACGCTATGGGATTCCTGATAATTTGAAGATTCTATACGTGGCCCTGATCTCCACAACCTTCGGCTTGTACCTGCCATCTGCTATCATCATACTATGTGTGTTCTTCACCACCTCTCACATTCGAGAGAATGTCCGATATCTCCTCTTCAGTCACATGCTCATCAGCGACTCCTTACAACTCACCCTGGCCTTCATTCTGTTTTTGTTAGCCATGTACGTCGTCTTCATGCCGGTGACGTTGTGTTGCATCATAGCTGGCATTTCCACCACCACAGCTTTGATCACCCCCTACAATTTGGCCCTCATGTCCTTGGAACGCTACATCGCTGTTTGCTTCCCAATGAGACATGGCGTGATATGTACAGTAGGGTGGTGTAATATGGTCATCACCATCATGTGGGGGATCGCGGTATTTCCTATCATCACCGAGCTCACTATTTTGAGTTACTTTGTAGAAAGAAATTTTTTTTCTATGAGGATGATATGTATATGGAAACAACTGCAAAGATACAACTTTCAAATCACTCTCCGCTTCCTGAGTTTTTCCCTTAGCTTCAGCATTGTGGTTCTCACCATATTTTTCACCTATATCAAAGTTATGTTGGTTGCGAGAAAAATTGGGACAAAGACATCTTCTGCCTCCAAAGCAGCAAAAACCGTCTTGCTCCACGGGTTTCAGCTCCTCTTAAACGTGTGCTTGTTCAGCAGCACCTTCACTGAGACTCTCTTTAGAAACTACAGCACTTTGGCCCCCATCAACTTTTTTGTGTTTATCTGCTTGCCCCTGTATATCAGCCCCTTCGTCTATGGTATAAGAGATGAAACCATTCGCAAATGTTTGAGCAAATTGATCTACTCAACTTAGAAATCAAAAATGTTTGTGTAGCTCAAAAACTAAATAAAAAATAACTAAATAAGTGTTGGTGTCACCTTTTCATTAAAAAAAATTTCATAATGGACAAAAAATTTGGTAAAGTTGCTCCCATGCCCCATATCTGTTGGTTCTGTATTTTTGATGGCGTCACTAGGGATGAATAGAACTGGGTTTGACCTGAATTTACAAAAATTTTCTGGTTTGACTTGAACCTTAAACTTCTACTACTTGCCACTCATGAAACGCTATTATCCTCGGGAGGTTCCTCAGAACCGGAAAGTATAAAAGGTTGAGGCCCGAGGGAGGTGAGTAGGATTAACAAACAGTTATGGACTGAAATGAATGGGGCTTGTGCCGTCCACACCAAGTATCATTTAGTATTTTTATGTTACCCCACCCCCACCCTGGCCTCCAGGGATTATAATGGAATAGATCAGTCCTGTCACTGTGTAATGTGTCCTTGGGCTTATAGGACTAAAAATGGCGTCAATCAGTAGGCCATACTGTTACATGACATAGATGTGCTGGGTCCACATATAGGAAACCAAGTGTTAGTGGAATACGAGTAATGGTGGAATAAGGACTATAGGACTCTACTGTGCATGTCTTCTCAGGCTGCAGCTCACAGACTAAACTTTCCAAGACTCGATAACCTTGACCACGATGGTAAGTCTGAAGTGTCTAGACATATCTAGTGAAGTGTATTGGCCACAGAGGAGTCATCCTCTTCAGTACTGAATCCCACCACCATGACTATGGTCCACCATGTGTCTAGAACTCAAATTTCACATGATGGCTGATCTCCACCTATTGAGACTCAGCAATGCGATCCTTAAAGGGGTTATCTAAGACTTGATATTGATGGCCCAGCCACTTGTCCATGTTTCTTCCTTAGATTAACCTTCTTTCTTGTGCTGTCTTCTCGCTTCCACCACTGTGATGCCTGCCTTGACTGCCATCCTATTAGTGTTGGGCGAACCTTGCGAAAATTGTCTTTGAATATTTGTACGGTTCGCCCAACAGCTTTGTTTTGGGTCAAACTTGTTCTGCCTGAACCAGAACTGCTATTATTATATTCCGGGGTCTCTTTAGACTCAAATATATTGTAAGTAGAGTCTCAGGGGAGAGGCAGAAGCATAGAAAAGAGTCTCCTAGGCTCGGTCACAGTGCCTGGTGTGTGTCCCTGTTTTGTTTTGGTCTCTTCTGGTCTTCTGAATGATATCAGTAGCCATGGGTCATGATGTTGGCATTCCCCAATCACAGTCCTCAAGGTCCACCAATACCATGACACTTGTGTCAAAGCATCACACCAGGGCCACTAATGTCTTTCATGAAGCAGGAGGATGAGGGACCCCAGCCAAAAGCTGCAACGGAGTCCAGGAGAGGTGAGTAGGATTATATTTTATGTTTATTCACCTCCCTTGGGCCTCTAATTATACTTTGGGGTCTAAAGTATGTGTACAATTCAAACAAATACCCACAAACATACTGTACACACACAGTACACATACACACACAGTATAGTTCAAACAAATACCCACAGACATACTGTACACACACAGTACACATACACACACAGTATAGTTCAAACAAATACCCACAGACATACTGTACACTCACACATATATTCTTCACAAACACTTGCAGTACATGCACACTGCACTCTCACATATGCAGAATGCACACATACTGATGTAGCGGACACATATTGTGCTAACATACTCATGCAGTACACACATACTGTACACACACAATATACACACATACTGTGCACATATATTATACACACACGTACATTACACAATAATGTACATGTACATGCAGTACACACACATCTGCAATATAAACATGATGCACACACATGCAGTACACAAAATACATACACAGTATAGACACACAGTACACACACACACACACACACACACACACACACCATGCACACAATATACACACATGCAGTACACACACAATACATACACAGAATAGACACACAATACACAAACATGTGGCCACTCATACAGAGCCTGTGACTATTACACATTATAGAAAGTTGCAAATTGCAAAATTCATGCAATAAAAACAAAAAGAGGCGACTGCACCACAGCCATATACTGATAACTGCTGAGCTTTCCTGGCCTGAATACACACTAGACTACATTGGGTTAAACAAGCTCCACATCCTGCAGGTTATTTCTTACATTTCCAGCGATGCTTCTTACAAGTAGAGACAAGTTACCGGATCAGGATTCCCCAAGACAAAAGATTTCTGTCCTGGGAAATTTCCCGGATCATTGGACAATTCTGGAAAACCTTCACTAATTACTAAGAAGGTTCATTAGAAAATGACAAAGACAAAAAGTCATCTTGCAAATATCCTACAGACATAACAATGGAGGTCTACAGGCCACGTGTCACTCACTCACAGGGTCACCAGGGGCTTAGTGGCCGATTCTTCCCAGTATCTGTATACTACATGATAGACATGGAGTAATGCCTGGTGCACCGTACAGTGTGTGCTGCAAGAAAAGAGCAAGTGGTCAATATGACCTATGGGCATGGTGGTATACAGATGAGGCCAGTGTAAGGATGTGCGCCACTGCAGCACCTAAATCCACCATTACACCCTGTATGGCAAGTGAGCAGTGTGGCCCCTGGAATTCTATACATGACCTGTACTGACACTATCCTGGATCAGCTGATCTGTAGGGGCACCAGCTGTCAAATTTCTTCATATGTAAGAGACAGGCCATCAATAATAGAAAAGTGGATAAACCCTTTAAAGGGTTTGTCTAGGAATTGGAGTAACTCATGTGGTAGGCGGGGGCTGCCAGTGTCCATTCAATCCCTTGGGGGGGGCCTTCTTCCCGAGAGTCCTGCACATCCTGTGACCGCTGACAACAATTAGTGGGTTCAGCGGCTGCTGGTGAGTGACTAGTGATGTCACCGGCCACGCTCCAGTGGCCCTTGAGGCCACCAATGGCTCTAATTGGTCACGAGGCACAGGATTTCCAGCAATGAAGCACATGAAAGTGAATGGACATTGGTGGAAGACAAATTTGTACTGGGAACAGGTGAGTGCTATAAATACCTTACTGGTAGGAGCCGACACCCCGGCACCCAGCCTGATCAGTTATATAAAGCTGCTTTCAACACCTGCCCTGTACATAATATGGGGCCAGAAGGAAAAGCTCTGTCTGTGCTATAGCACCGTGCCTGCAGCTCAGCTCCCAATGACTACATAGCAGAGTAAGAGGCAATAAACTATCTCAATTTCTTTTCAATTGACCTGTGGAGTGCTGTCTATCTATCTATCTATCTATCTATCTATCTATCTATCTATCTCCTATCTATCTATCTATCTATCTATCTATCTATCTCCTATCTATCTATCTATCTATCTCCTATCTATCTATCTATCTATCTATCTATCTATCTATCTATCTCCTATCTATCTATCTATCTATCTATCTATCTATCTATCTCCTATCTATCTATCTATCTATCTATCTATCTCCTATCTATCTATCTATCTATCTATCTATCTATCTATCTTCTATCTATCTATCTATCTATCTATCTCCTATCTATCTATCTATCTATCTATCTATCTCCTATCTATCTATCTCCTATCTATCTATCTATCTATCTATCTATCTATCTCCTATCTATCATCTATCTATCTATCTATCTATCTATCTCCTATCTATCTATCTATCTATCTATCTATCTATCTATCTATCTCCTATCTATCTATCTATCTCCTATCTATCTATCTATCTATCTATCTATCTATCTATCTATCTATCTATCTATCATCTATCTATCTATCTATCTATCTTCTATCTATCTATCTATCTATCTATCTATCTCCTATCTATCTATCTATCTATCTATCTATCTATCTCCTATCTATCTATCTATCTATCTATCTATCTATCTTCTATCTATCTATCTATCTATCTATCTATCTATCTATCTCCTATCTATCTATCTATCTATCTATCTATCTATCTATCTATCTCCTATCTATCATCTATCTATCTATCTATCTATCTATCTATCTCCTATCTATCTATCTCCTATCTATCTATCTATCTATCTATCTATCTATCTCCTATCTATCTATCTATCTATCTATCTATCTATCTATCTATCTCCTATCTATCTATCTATCTATCTATCTATCTATCTCCTATCTATCTATCTATCTATCTATCTATCTTCTATCTATCTATCTATCTATCTATCTATCTATCTATCTATCTCCTATCTATCTATCTATCTATCTATCTATCTCCTATCTATCTATCTATCTCCTATCTATCTATCTATCTATCTATCTATCTATCTCCTATCTATCTATCTATCTATCTATCTATCTATCTCCTATCTATCTATCTATCTATCTATCTATCTATCTATCTATCTCCTATCTATCTATCTATCTATCTCCTATCTATCTATCTATCTATCTATCTATCTATCTATCTATCTCCTATCTATCTATCTATCTATCTATCTATCTCCTATCTATCTATCTATCTATCTATCTATCTATCTATCTTCTATCTATCTATCTATCTATCTATCTATCTATCTATCTATCTCCTATCTATCTATCTATCTATCTATCTATCTCCTATCTATCTATCTCCTATCTATCTCCTATCTATCTATCTATCTATCTATCTATCTATCTCCTATCTATCTATCTATCTATCTATCTATCTATCTCCTATCTATCATCTATCTATCTATCTATCTATCTATCTATCTATCTCCTATCTATCTATCTATCTATCTATCTATCTCCTATCTATCTATCTCCTATCTATCTATCTATCTATCTATCTATCTATCTCCTATCTATCTCCTATCTATCTATCTCCTATCTATCTATCTATCTATCTATCTATCTATCTATCTATTTATCTATCTATCTATCTCCTATCTATCTATCTATCTATCTATCTATCTATCTATCTTCTATCTATCTATCTATCTATCTATCTCCTATCTATCTATCTATCTATCTATCTATCTCCTATCTATCTATCTATCTATCTATCTATCTCCTATCTATCTATCTATCTATCTATCTATCTCCTATCTATCTATCTATCTATCTATCTATCTATCTCCTATCTATCTATCTATCTATCTATCTCCTATCTATCATCTATCTATCTATCTATCTATCTATCTATCTATCTATCTATCTCCTATCTATCATCTATCTATCTATCTATCTATCTATCTATCTATCTCCTATCTATCTATCTCCTATCTATCTATCTATCTATCTATCTATCTATCTATCTATCTCCTATCTATCTATCTATCTATCTATCTATCTATCTATCTCCTATCTATTATCTATCTATCTATCTATCTATCTATCTATCTATCTATCTATCTCCTATCTATCTATCTATCTATCTATCTCCTATCTATCTATCTATCTATCTATCTCCTATCTATCTATCTATCTATCTATCTATCTATCTCCTATCTATCTATCTATCTATCTATCTATCTATCTTCTATCTATCTATCTATCTATCTATCTATCTATCTATCTCCTATCTATCTATCTATCTATCTATCTATCTATCTATCTATCTCCTATCTATCTATCTATCTATCTATCTATCTCCTATCTATCTATCTATCTATCTATCTATCTATCTCCTATCTATCTATCTATCTTCTATCTATCTATCTATCTATCTATCTCCTATCTATCTATCTATCTATCTATCTATCTATCTATCTATCTATCTCCTATCTATCATCTATCTATCTATCTATCTATCTATCTATCTATCTATCTCCTATCTATCTATCATCTATCTATCTATCTATCTATCTATCTATCTATCTATCTCCTATCTATCTATCTATCTATCTCCTATCTATCTATCTATCTATCTATCTATCTATCTATCTCCTATCTATCTATCTATCTATCTATCTCCTATCTATCTATCTATCTATCTATCTATCTATCTATCTCCTATCTATCTATCTATCTATCTATCTATTATCTATCTATCTATCTATCTATCTATCTATCTATCTATCTCCTATCTATCTATCTATCTATCTATCTATCTATCTATCTCCTATCTATCTATCTATCTATCTATCTCCTATCTATCATCTATCTATCTATCTATCTATCTCCTATCTATCTATCTCCTATCTATCTATCTATCTATCTATCTATCTATCTATCTATCTTCTATCTATCTATCTATCTATCTATCTCCTATCTATCTATCTATCTATCTATCTATCTCCTATCTATCTATCTATCTATCTATCTATCTATCTATCTATCTCCTATCTATCTATCTATCTATCTATCTATCTATCTATCTATCTCCTATCTATCTATCTATCTTCTATCTATCTATCTATCTCCTATCTATCTATCTATCTATCTATCTATCTATCTATCTATCTATCTATCTCCTATCTATCATCTATCTATCTATCTATCTATCTATCTATCTCCTATCTATCTATCTATCTATCTATCTATCTATCTTCTATCTATCTATCTATCTATCTATCTATCTATCTCCTATCTATCTATCTATCTATCTATCTATCTATCTATCTCCTATCTATCTATCTATCTATCTATCTATCTATCTCCTATCTATCTATCTATCTATCTATCTCCTATCTATCTATCTATCTTCTATCTATCTATCTATCTCCTATCTATCTATCTATCTATCTATCTATCTATCTATCTATCTATCTCCTATCTATCATCTATCTATCTATCTATCTCCTATCTATCTATCTCCTATCTATCTATCTATCTATCTATCTATCTATCTATCTCCTATCTATCTATCTATCTCCTATCTATCTATCTATCTATCTATCTATCTCCTATCTATCTATCTATCTTCTATCTATCTATCTCCTATCTATCTATCTATCTATCTATCTATCTATCTATCATCTATCTATGTATCTATCTATCTATCTATCTATCTATCTATCTATCTATCTATCTATCTCCTATCTATCTATCTATCTATCTATCTCCTATCTATCTATCTCCTATCTATCTATCTATCTATCTATCTATCTATCTATCTATCTATCTCCTATCTATCTATCTATCTCCTATCTATCTATCTATCTATCTATCTATCTATCTATCATCTATCTATGTATCTATGTATCTATCTATCTATCTATCTATCTATCTATCTATCTCCTATCTATCTATCTATCTATCTATCTATCTATCTATCTCCTATCTATCATCTATCTATCTATCTATCTATCTATCTATCTATCTCCTATCTATCTATCTATCTATCTATCTATCTCCTATCTATCTATCTATCTATCTATCTCCTATCTATCTATCTATCTATCTATCTATCTATCTCCTATCTATCTATCTATCTATCTATCTATCTATCTATCTCCTATCTATCTATCTATCTATCTATCTATCTATCTATCTATCTCCTATCTATCTATCTATCTATCTATCTATCTATCTATCTCCTATCTATCTATCTATCTATCTATCTATCTATCTATCTATCTATTCATCTATCTTCTATCTATCTATCTATCTATCTATCTATCTATCTATATATCTATCTATCTATCTTCTATCTATCTATCTATCTATCTATCTCCTATCTATCTATCTATCTATCTATCTATCTATCTATCTATCTATCTATCTCCTATCTATCTATCTATCTATCTATCTATCTATCTATCTATCTATCTCCTATCTATCTATCTATCTATCTATCTATCTATCTATCTATCTCCTATCTATCTATCTATCTATCTCCTATCTATCTATCTATCTATCTATCTATCTATCTATCTATCTATCCATCTATCTATTTATCTCCTATCTATCTAGTGTGGGGAAGTTAGCTGGGTAGGAGCAGTGGTGCGGACCCAAACACTCAAGACAGGGACATGAAATGTGCAGCAAACCAGTTTATTTAGAAAAACAGGAAAATAAATAAACCTTGACTTCAGGCACAAAATGAGCAAAACAAAATACAACCTTAACTTCAGGCAAACGCAAAATAAAAACCTGCTCGTCTGAGCAACTACTGTATATATTCGAGTATAAGCCAAGTTTTTCAGCACAGTTTTTGTGCTGAAAAAGTGCGCCTCGGCTTATACACGCGGCAATACGGTAATTGAAAATGTCACATGACTGGTCCGCAGTGAAAGACATCTGTGGGAAGCCGCTGGAGCAACGCTGCTGCCGAAAGGTGAGTGGTGAGGTAGCGCTGCCTCCAGATGTTTCCAGAGCATCTTCTCTGCCTTGGAAACAACTTATGGCGGCCTCCCACAGATGTCTTTTACTGCGGACCAGTTAAATTACCACTCTAGTTAATACAGTAATTGACTCGACCGTATTGACTTGGCTGCAGCGGGCCTTCGCTAGAGTCCCGGCCCCCTGTCCGGCTACATCACACGCCAGGTGACGTGGCCACATTAGCTCAGGCCCGCACCCGGCGTGTGTTGATGATGTCTTACTGCGTCTCAGCACAGGCGCCGTCATCACGCCCCCTACACTGAGACGCAGGAGCAGCCGCGGGAGAAGATGAGCAGTGGCGGCAGAAGACGAGCATCGGCGGCAGCGGGAGCAGCGTGAGGTCGGTAACTATGAGAACTTAATGTTTGTATGTTTTATAATAGGCCGCTACCTGCTGAAGTATTCCCAGCAGGTATCGGCCTATTTATCAACCTCCCCGGGCCTGCTCACTGCCGACCCCCACATCACCTTATACTATAGGCCGCGAAGGCCGACAGTGAGTAGGCCCGAGCCCCAGCCGTGATCCCACTGCCGCTATTATTATACTCGGGGGTCTTCTCAGACCCCAGAGTATAATAATTGGAGCCCCAGGGGAGGTGAGGGAACATAATAATATCCCAGATGTCACATGGCCTGGGATATTACCATATAAGCTCAAAGCCTGTGGTAGTAGTAATAGCCTGTTACTGCTAGCACTGGCTTTGGGCCTGTATGGCAACAGACTGCTACTGCTACCATAAGGCTTTGGGCCTGTATGATAATGCCCCAGACGTCTGGGGCATTATCATACAGGCCCAAAGCCGTGTGAGGGCTTAATGTTTGTGGGACAAATTGTTCTTCATGATGGCCCCATTAATTATTCTGTACAATGTACCGGGAAGCGGGAAAATATTTCAGAATGGGGATTTGGAATTGGAGAAAAACTGCATTTCTGCAAATTTCTTACTTCGTTTTTACGGCGTCTAGTCCGCGGCCAAAATGACCTGGGGATGAGGGGGGGGGGGGGGGGGGTGGCGATTTGAGTTTTTAACTTTAAAAAAATAAAATAAAATACTGTATTTATTAGACCACCTAGAGGTCTTGAAACCGAGGGGGGTCTGGTCACTAATGCAATGCATTGCAAAATATTGGTACTTCTATTAGGGTGGGTTCACATCTGCACCCGGTCTCCGGTTTAGCCAATCCAGCCGATTTCCGTCTTCTACCCCGTGAAACTGGACAGGAGACTGAAACCCGGTGGTCAGCTTTCAAACCCATTCACTTAAATGGGTTTGCAGAGGTAACCACCCATGCGCGTCTTCTGACTGTCCACGGGGAAACTGTCCTGCATGTCTGACTTTGTTACCCTACGGACAGGCAGAAAGCGGACATGGGCAGTCACCTCTGCAAACCCATTCAAGTGAATGGGTTTGAAAGCTGACCACCAGGTTTCCGTCTTCTGTCCAGTTTCACGCAGCATGCGCAATCAGCTGTGACCAAATCCGTGCCATGATCTCAGGCCCTACAGACCCTTACTCTGAGCTTTACAGTTGTAAAACTTTCCTCTAACCATCTTAGCGGGGACATCTTTTGTCTTGAATCAGAGCCAATGGATATGACCAGGAATACAGGAACATTCTATAGTCTTTTCAGCCGTGCCAGTCTTATTGGGGTCAGGTTATGAAGCAAAACTTATAATTATTTCTATTTGCAAAAATTCCATTATGGTGATATTCCTGGATAAAAATCTTTATAAAAATCTGAGCTAACACATTAACACAAGGTATAAATATACTACTGTATATACTCGAGTATAAGCCGACCCCCCTATTTTTACCCCAAAAAGCTGGGAAAACTTATTGACTCGAGTACAAGCTGAGGAGGAAAAATGCTAGCAGTACCATACAGGCCCAAAGCCTGTTCTAGCAGTAAGAGCCTGTTGCCACATAGGCCCAAAGCCTGTGCTAGCAGTAACAGGCTATTACTACTAGCACAGGCTTTGGGCCTATACGGTACTGCTAGTACAGGTTTCGGGCCTATATGGTAATATCCCAGACCACGTGAGGTCTGGGACATTACCATAAAGGCCTGAAGCCTACTAGGAGGAACATTGGATCCCAGAGAAAACTATTTATTATGTTCCCTCACCTCCCCTGGGGCTATACTTGGGGGGTCTAAAAAGACCCCCGAGTACAATAATAGCAGCCTGGGCTTGGGCCTACTCACTGCCGGCCTCCGCCTATAGTATAAGGTGAAGCGGGGGACGGCAGTGAGCAGGCCTCCAGGGACTCCAGCAGGTAGCGGCCTATTATAAAACAAACAAACATAAAGTTCTTATACTTCCCAACTTCGCACTTCTCCAGCTTCCTCTTCACCCAGCAGCACACGCTGTAAGACCTCATCGACACATGCCGGGTGCAGGCCTAAGCTTACATGGCCATGTCACCCGGCGTGTGATGTAGCCAGGGGGGGGCGGTGACTGGAGTGGAGGCCTGCTGCTGACTGTGGACAGCCGCTGGAGCAGCGCTGCTGCAGATAGGTGGTGAAGGGTGGTGAAGCAGCGCTGTGTCCAGGGCCACCCCAAGAGGTTTCCAAGGCAGAGAAGACGCTCTGGAAACATCTTGGGGCGGCCCTGGAGACAGCGCTAAGTCACCACTCACCTATTGGCAGCAGCGCTGCTCTGCGGCCTCCCACAGATGTCTTGCCACAGGGGTCTTGCCGTATTACCCTATTGACTCGAGTATAAGCCGAGGCGGGCTTTTTCAGCACAAAAACTGTACTGAAAAACTCGGCTTATACTCGAGTATATACGGTATATAGATTTGATGTTGCTGATTTTTCCGGTAATAATCCATCCATCTTGTCAGCAGATGTATCAGCTCCATCAAACAGAATCCTAGAAATCTTCTAATGATCCACACGGGAGCTGAGGTGACAATGTGGACCTCTTGGGGCATCTCTTGATGGGTCTACTGGGACTTCATCGACTTTTGTTTGGTCTAACAGCTCTAAAGGGTTGACTATGATAGAAATTCTACGGAAACGCCAGGGCATAAATACCCCGATAGGCCAGGGTAAGTTCTGCACATCTACCGTGCCTGGCGTTGGGGTAACTGGTGTGTACTTGGGTTTTATGGGTACTCTGCCTAGGATAACTTTTCCTTTACCTAACCTGAAACTTTTATATCCGTATTAGGAGGGAACAATATGATAAAGAATCCTCAAAACATTGTGATATATAATCTGTATAGAATGTAGTGGGATTGTCTAATGGTCAGGACCACTGGATTGGTTATGATGGGATGTGTAGAGTTCTACAGTATTACAGGGTTGTCTTATGGTTATTACGTCCAGGGCTCGGGTCCCAGTGAAAATTTTTTTTTATTTTCAATTTTTTTATTCAAAATTGTTTTGTTCACCGCCTACGTGACAATGTTTTTTAGAAATTATTTTAGAATTGAAATATAAATTCTCTTCCTGATGCCGCTCGTATGTGAGTAAAAGATTTAAATATTAACAATGACATTTTTCGTTTTAAATACAAATTAATATTTATGTTAGTCAAAATGGATCAAAATTTGGCGAAATATTTTAGAATTAAGTGTTGATATTGAATTAAGTTATACTCCTCAATGTCAGTTTGCTGCATGTAAAGCCAATAGGCCCACAGCAGAACTAATCATTCCCTGGATAGAATGGAGGAGATGTAATACTACGTAATGTCATTCCCCATTGTGGCTGCCTGGCTTTACAGGGGGCTATCGACCTCAATTCAGCTGCTTTGTAAGTGATCATTTGTTAAATAAATACAATTTTTATTTAATTGCGGTTTTTTAACCTTCATATAATAGAACAGGATTTACAGGATCTACTTGTCCATCATGTTCTATACTGTACTGCCACTATCTGCCTGTCCATCATGTTCTATACTGTACTGCCGCTGTCTGTCCATCATGTTCTATACTGTACTGCCACTGTCTGTCCATCATGTTCTATACTGTACTGCCGCTGTCTGTCCATCATGTTCTATACTGTACTGCCGCTGTCTGTCCATCATGTTCTATACTGTACTGCCGCTGTCTGTCCATCATGTTCTATACTGTACTGCCGCTGTCTGTCCATCATGTTCTATACTGTACTGCCACTATCTGCCTGTCCATCATGTTCTATACTGTACTGCCGCTGTCTGTCCATCATGTTCTATACTGTACTGCCACTGTCTGTCCATCATGTTCTATACTGTACTGCCTCTGTCTGTCCATCATGTTCTATACTGTACTGCCACTGTCTGTCCATCATGTTCTATACTGTACTGCCACTGTCTGTCCATCATGTTCTATATTGTACTGCCTCTGTCTGTCTGTCCATCATGTTCTATACTGTACTGCCTCTGTCTGTCCATCATGTTCTATACTGTACTGCCGCTGTCTGTCCATCATGTTCTATACTGTACTGCCGCTGTCTGTCTGTCCATCATGTTCTATACTGTACTGCCGCTGTCTGTCCATCATGTTCTATACTGTACTGCCGCTGTCTGTCCATCATGTTCTATACTGTACTGCCTCTGTCTGTCCATCATGTTCTATACTGTACTGCCTCTGTCTGTCCATCATGTTCTATACTGTACTGCCGCTGTGTGCCTGTCCATCATGTTCTATACTGTACTGCCGCTGTCTGTCTGTCTGCCCATCACGTTCTATACTGTACTGCCGCTGTCTGCCTGTCCATCATGTTCTATACTGTACTGCCGCTGTCTGCCTGTCCATCATGGTCTATACTGTACTGTCACTGTCTGCCTGTCCATCATGTTCTATACGGTACTGCCGCTGTCTGTCTGTCCATCATGTTCTATACTGTACTGCCGCTGTCTGCCTGTCCCTCATGTTCTATACTGTACTGCCGCTGTCTGCCTGTCTCTCATGTTCTATACTGTACTGCCACTGTCTGTCTGTCCATCCATCATGTTCTATACTGTACTGCCGCTGTCTGTCTGTCCATCATGTTCTATACTGTACTGCCGCTGTCTGCCTGTCCATCATGTTCTATACTGTACTGCCGCTGTCTGCCTGTCCATCATGTTCTATACTGTACTGCCACTGTCTGTCTGTCCATCCATCATGTTCTATACTGTACTGCCACTATCTGACTGTCCATCATGTTCTATACTGTACTGCCACTATCTGCCTGTCCATCATGTTCTATACTGTACTGCCTCTGTCTGTCCATCATGTTCTATACTGTACTGCCGCTGTCTGTCCATCATGTTCTATACTGTACTGCCACTGTCTGCCTGTCCATCATGTTCTATACTGTACTGCCGCTGTCTGCCTGTCCCTCATGTTCTATACTGTACTGCCGCTGTCTGTCCATCATGTTCTATACTGTACTGCTGCTGTCTGTCTGTCCATCATGTTCTATACTGTACTGCCGCTGTCTGCCTGTCCCTCATGTTCTATACTGTACTGCCACTGTCTGCCTGTCCCTCATGTTCGATACTGTACTGCCGCTGTCTGTCCATCATGTTCTATACTGTACTGCCGCTGTCTGTCTGTCCATCATGTTCTATACTGTACTGCCGCTGTCTGCCTGTCCCTCATGTTCTATACTGTACTGCCACTGTCTGTCTGTCTATCAATCATGTTCTATACTGTACTGCCACTGTCTGCCTGTCCCTCATGTTCTATACTGTACTGCCGCTGTCTGTCTGTCCATCCATCATGTTTTATATTGTACTGCCACTATCTGCCTGTCCATCATGTTCTATACGGTACTGCCACTGTCTGTCTGTCCATCATGTTCTATACTGTACTGCCTCTGTCTGTCCATCATGTTCTATACTGTACTGCCGCTGTCTGTCCATCATGTTCTATACTGTACTGCCGCTGTCTGTCTGTCCATCATGTTCTATACTGTACTGCCTGTCTGTCCATCATGTTCTATACTGTACTGCCGCTGTCTGTCTGTCCATCTTGTTCTATACTGTACTGCCGCTGTGTACCTGTCCATCAGTTTTTATACTGTACTGCCGCTGTCTGTCTGTCCATCATGCTCTATACTGTACTGCCGCTGTCTGTCTGTCCATCATGTTCTATACTGTACTGCCACTGTCTGTCTGTCCATCCATCATGTTCTATACTGTACTGCCACTATCTGCCTGTCCATCATGTTCTATACTGTACTGCCACTATCTGCCTGTCCATCATGTTCTATACTGTACTGCCACTATCTGCCTGTCCATCATGTTCTATACTGTACTGCCGCTGTCTGCCTGTCCCTCATGTTCTATACTGTACTGCCGCTGTCTGTCCATCATGTTCTATACTGTACTGCCGCTGTCTGTCTGTCCATCATGTTCTATACTGTACTGCCGCTGTCTGCCTGTCCCTCATGTTCTATACTGTACTGCCACTGTCTGTCTGTCCATCCATCATGTTCTATACTGTACTGCCACTGTCTGCCTGTCCCTCATGTTCTATACTGTACTGCCGCTGTCTGTCCATCATGTTCCATACTGTACTGCCGCTGTCTGTCTGTCCATCATGTTCTATACTGTACTGCCGCTGTCTGCCTGTCCCTCATGTTCTATACTGTACTGCCACTATCTGTCTGTCTATCAATCATGTTCTATACTGTACTGCCGCTGTCTGCCTGTCCCTCATGTTCTATACTGTACTGCCGCTGTCTGTCTGTCCATCCATCATGTTTTATATTGTACTGCCACTATCTGCCTGTCCATCATGTTCTATACTGTACTGCCACCGTCTGTCTGTCCATCATGTTCTATACTGTACTGCCTCTGTCTGTCCATCATGTTCTATACTGTACTGCCGCTGTCTGTCCATCATGTTCTATACTGTACTGCCGCTGTCTGTCTGTCCATCATGTTCTATACTGTACTGCCTCTGTCTGTCCATCATGTTCTATACTGTACTGCCGCTGTCTGTCTGTCCATCTTGTTCTATACTGTACTGCCGCTGTCTGTCTGTCCATCATGTTCTATACTGTACTGCCGCTGTCTGTCCATCATGTTCTATACTGTACTGCCGCTGTCTGTCTGTCCATCTTGTTCTATACTGTACTGCCGCTGTCTGTCTGTCCATCATGTTCTATACTGTACTGCCTCTGTCTGTCCATCATGCTCTATACTGTACTGCCGCTGTCTGTCTGTCCATCATGTTCTATACTGTACTGCCGCTGTGTACCTGTCCATCATGTTTTATACTGTACTGCCGCTGTCTGTCTGCCCATCATGTTCTATACTGTACTGCCACTGTCTGTCTGTCCATCATGTTCTATACTGTACTGCTGCTGTCTGTCCAACATGTTCTATACTGTACTGCCGCTGTGTGCCTGTCCATCATGTTCTATACTGTACTGCCGCTGTCTGTCTGTCTGCCCATCATGTTCTATACTGTACTGTCACTGTCTGCCTGTCCATCATGTTCTATACTGTACTGCCGCTGTCTGCCTGTCCATCATGTTCTATACTGTACTGCCGCTGTCTGCCTGTCCATCATGTTCTATACTGTACTGCCGCTGTCTGCCTGTCCATCATGTTCTATACTGTACTGCCGCTGTCTGTCTGTCTGCCCATCATGTTCTATACTGTACTGTCACTGTCTGTCTGTCCATCTTGTTCTATACTGTATTGCCGCTGTCTGCCTGTCCATCATGTTCTATACTGTACTGCCACTATGTGCCTGTCCATCATGTTCTATACTGTACTGCCGCTGTCTGTCTGTCTGTCCATCATGTTCTATACTGTACTGCCGCTGTCTGCCTGTCCCTCATGTTCTATACTGTACTGTCACTGTCTGTCTGTCCATCATGTTCTATACTGTATTGCCGCTGTCTGCCTGTCCATCATGTTCTATACTGTACTGCCACTATGTGCCTGTCCATCATGTTCTATACTGTACTGCCGCTGTCTGTCTGCCTGTCCCTCATGTTCTATACTGTACTGCCGCTGTCTGCCTGTCCCTCATGTTCTATACTGTACTGCCACTGTCTGTCTGTCCATCCATCATGTTCTATACTGTACTGCCGCTGTCTGTCTATCAATCATGTTCTATACTGTACTGCCACTGTCTGTCTGTCCATCATGTTCTATACTGTACTGTCACTGTCTGCCTGTCCATCATGTTCTATACTGTACTGTCACTGTCTGCCTGTCCATCATGTTCTATACTGTACTGCCGCTGTCTGCCTGTCCATCATGTTCTATACTGTACTGCCACTGTCTGCCTGTCCATCATGTTCTATACTGTACTGTCACTGTCTGCCTGTCCATCATGTTCTATACTGTACTGCCGCTGTCTGCCTGTCCATCATGTTCTATACTGTACTGCCGCTGTCTGCCTGTCCATCATGTTCTATACTGTACTGTCACTGTCTGCCTGTCCATCATGTTCTATACTGTACTGTCACTGTCTGCCTGTCCATCATGTTCTATACTGTACTGTCACTGTCTGCCTGTCCATCATGTTCTATACTGTACTGCCGCTGTCTGCCTGTCCATCATGTTCTATACTGTACTGTCACTGTCTGCCTATCCATCATGTTCTATACTGTACTGCCGCTGTCTGCCTGTCCCTCATGTTCTATACTGTACTGCCACTGTCTGTCTGTCCATCCATCATGTTCTATACTGTACTGCCGCTGTCTGTCTGTCCATCCATCATGTTCTATACTGTACTGCCTCTGTCTGTCCATCATGTTCTATACTGTACTGCCTCTGTCTGTCCATCATGTTCTATACTGTACTGCCGCTGTCTGTCTGCCCATCATGTTCTATACTGTACTGCCTCTGTCTGTCCATCATGTTCTATACTGTACTGCCGCTGTCTGTCTGTCCATCATGTTCTATACTGTACTGCCTCTGTCTGTCCATCATGTTCTATACTGTACTGCCGCTGTCTGTCTGTCCATCATGTTCTATACTGTACTGCCGCTGTCTGTCTGTCCATCATGTTTTATACTGTACTGCCGCTGTCTGTCTGCCCATCATGTTCTATACTGTACTGCCGCTGTCTGTCTGTCCATCATGTTTTATACTGTACTGCCGCTGTCTGTCTGTCCATCATGTTCTATACTGTACTGCCGCTGTCTGTCTGTCCATCATGTTTTATACTGTACTGCCGCTGTCTGTCTGTCCATCATGTTCTATACTGTACTGCCGCTGTCTGTCTGCCCATCATGTTCTATACTGTACTGCCGCTGTCTGTCTGTCCATCATGTTCAATACTGTACTGCCGCTGTCTGTCCATCATGTTCTATACTGTACTGCTGCTGTCTGTCCATCATGTTCTATACTGTACTGCCGCTGTGTGCCTGTCCATCATGTTCTATACTGTACTGCCGCTGTCTGCCTGTCCATCATGTTCTATACTGTACTGCCGCTGTGTGCCTGTCCATCATTTTCTATACTGTACTGCCGCTGTCTGTCTGCCCATCATGTTCTATACTGTACTGTCACTGTCTGCCTGTCCATCATGTTCTATACTGTACTGCCGCTGTCTGTCCATCATGTTCTATACTGTACTGCCGCTGTCTGTCTGTCCATCATGTTCTATACTGTACTGCCGCTGTCTGTCTGTCCATCATGTTCTATACTGTACTGCTGCTGTCTGTCCATCATGTTCTATACTGTACAGCTGCTGTGTGCCTGTCCATCATGTTCTATACTGTACTGCCGCTGTCTGCATGTCCATCATGTTCTATACTGTACTGCCGCTGTCTGCCTGTCCATCATGTTCTATACTGTACTGTCACTGTCTGCCTGTCCATCATGTTCTATACTGTACTGCCGCTGTCTGCCTGTCCATCATGTTCTATACTGTACTGCTGCTGTCTGTCCATCATGTTCTATACTGTACAGCTGCTGTGTGCCTGTCCATCATGTTCTATACTGTACTGCCGCTGTCTGCCTGTCCATCATGTTCTATACTGTACTGCCGCCGTGTGCCTGTCCATCATGTTCTATACTGTACTGTCACTGTCTGCCTGTCCATCATGTTCTATACGGTACTGCCGCTGTCTGTCTGTCCATCATGTTCTATACTGTACTGCCACTGTCTGTCTGTCCATCCATCATGTTCTATACTGTACTGCTGCTGTCTGTCCATCATGTTCTATACTGTACAGCTGCTGTGTGCCTGTCCATCATGTTCTATACTGTACTGCCGCTGTCTGCCTGTCCATCATGTTCTATACTGTACTGCCGCCGTGTGCCTGTCCATCATGTTCTATACTGTACTGTCACTGTCTGCCTGTCCATCATGTTCTATACTGTACTGCCGCTGTCTGCCTGTCCATCATGTTCTATACTGTACTGCCGCTGTCTGCCTGTCCCTCATGTTCTATACTGTACTGCCGCTGTCTGCCTGTCCATCATGTTCTATACTGTACTGCCACTGTCTGTCTGTCCATCCATCATGTTCTATACTGTACTGCCTCTGCCTGTCCCTCATGTTCTATACTGTACTGCCGCTGTCTGCCTGTCCATCATGTTCTATACTGTACTGCCACTGTCTGTCTGTCCATCCATCATGTTCTATACTGTACTGCCTCTGTCTGTCCATCATGTTCTATACTGTACTGCCGCTGTCTGTCCATCATGTTCTATACTGTACTGCCACTGTCTGCCTGTCCATCATGTTCTATACTGTACTGCCGCTGTCTGCCTGTCCCTCATGTTCTATACTGTACTGCCGCTGTCTGTCCATCATGTTCTATACTGTACTGCCGCTGTCTGTCTGTCCATCATGTTCTATACTGTACTGCCGCTGTCTGCCTGTCCCTCATGTTCTATACTGTACTGCCACTGTCTGTCTGTTCATCCATCATGTTCTATACTGTACTGCCGCTGTCTGTCTGTCCATCCATCATGTTTTATACTGTACTGCCACTATCTGCCTGTCCATCATGTTCTATACTGTACTGCCACTGTCTGTCTGTCCATCATGTTCTATACTGTACTGCCTCTGTCTGTCCATCATGTTCTATACTGTACTGCCGCTGTCTGTCCATCATGTTCTATACTGTACTGCCGCTGTCTGTCTGTCCATCATGTTCTATACTGTACTGCCTCTGTCTGTCCATCATGTTCTATACTGTACTGCCGCTGTCTGTCTGTCCATCATGTTCTATACTGTACTGCCTCTGTCTGTCCATCATGTTCTATACTGTACTGCCGCTGTCTGTCTGTCCATCATGTTCTATACTGTACTGCCTCTGTCTGTCCATCATGTTCTATACTGTACTGCCGCTGTCTGTCTGTCCATCATGTTCTATACTGTACTGCCGCTGTCTGTCTGTCCATCCATCATGTTTTATACTGTACTGCCAATATCTGCCTGTCCATCATGTTCTATACTGTGCTGCCACTGTCTGTCTGTCCATCATGTTCTATACTGTACTGCCTCTGTCTGTCCATCATGTTCTGTACTGTACTGCTGCTGTCTGTCCATCATATTCTATACTGTACTGCCGCTGTGTGCCTGTCCATCATGTTCTATACTGTACTGCCGCTGTCTGTCTGTCTGCCCATCATGTTCTATACTGTACTGTCACTATCTGCCTGTCCATCATGTTCTATACTGTACTGCCGCTGTCTGTCTGTCTGTCCATCATGTTCTATACTGTACTGCCACTATCTGCCTGTCCATCATGTTCTATACTGTACTGCCGCTGTCTGCCTGTCCATCATGTTCTATACTGTACTGCCGCTGTGTGCCTGTCCATCATGTTCTATACTGTACTGCCGCTGTCTGTCTGTCTGCCCATCATGTTCTATACTGTACTGCCTCTGTCTGTCCATCATGTTCTATACTGTACTGCCTCTGTCTGTCCATCATGTTCTATACTGTACTGTCACTGTCTGTCTGTCCATCATGTTCTATACTGTACTGTCACTGTCTGCCTGTCCATCATGTTCTATACGGTACTGCCTCTGTCTGTCTGTCCATCATGTTCTATACTGTACTGCCACTGTCTGTCCATCATGTTCTATACTGTACTGCCTCTGTCTGTCCATCATGTTCTATACTGTACTGCCTCTGTCTGTCCATCATGTTCTATACTGTACTGCCTCTGTCTGTCCATCATGTTCTATACTGTACTGTCACTGTCTGTCTGTCCATCATGTTCTATACTGTACTGTCACTGTCTGCCTGTCCATCATGTTCTATACGGTACTGCCTCTGTCTGTCTGTCCATCATGTTCTATACTGTACTGCCACTGTCTGCCTGTCCATCATGTTCTATACTGTACTGCCGCTGTCTGCCTGTCCCTCATGTTCTATACTGTACTGCCGCTGTCTGCCTGTCCCTCATGTTCTATACTGTACTGCCACTGTCTGTCTGTCCATCCATCATGTTCTATACTGTACTGCCTCTGTCTGTCTGTCCATCATGTTCTATACTGTACTGCCGCTGTCTGCCTGTCCATCATGTTCTATACTGTACTGCCACTGTCTGTCTGTCCATCATGTTCTATACTGTACTGCCTCTGTCTGTCCATCATGTTCTATACGGTACTGCCTCTGTCTGTCTGTCCATCACGTTCTATACTGTACTGCCTCTGTCTGTCCATCATGTTCTATACTGTACTGCCACTGTCTGTCCATCATGTTCTATACTGTACTGCCTCTGTCTGTCCATCATGTTCTATACTGTACTGCCGCTGTCTGTCTGTCCATCATGTTCTATACTGTACTGCCTCTGTCTGTCCATCATGTTCTATACTGTACTGCCTCTGTCTGTCCATCATGTTCTATACTGTACTGCCGCTGTCTGTCTGTCCATCATGTTCTATACTGTACTGCCACTGTCTGTCTGTCCATCATGTTCTATACTGTACTGACACTGTCTGTCTGTCCATCATGTTCTATACTGTACTGCCGCTGTCTGTCTGTCCATCATGTTCTATACTGTACTGCCGCTGTGTGCCTGTCCATCATGTTTTATACTGTACTGCTGCTGTCTGTCTGTCCATCATGTTCTATACGGTACTGCCGCTGTCTGTCCATCATGTTCTATGCGGTACTGCCGCTGTCTGTCTGTCCATCATGTTCTATACGGTACTGCCGCTGTCTGTCTGTCCATCATGTTCTATATGGTACTGCCGCTGTCTGTCCATCCATCATGTTCTATACTGTACTGCCGCTGTCTGTCCATCATGTTCTATACTGTACTGCCGCTGTGTGCCTGTCCATCATGTTCTATACTGTACTGCCGCTGTCTGCCTGTCCATCATGTTCTATACTGTACTGCCGCTGTCTGTCCATCCATCATGTTCTATACTGTACTGCCGCTGTCTGTCTGTCCATCATGTTCTATACTGTACTGCCGCTGTGTGCCTGTCCATCATGTTCTATACTGTACTGCCACTGTCTGTCTGTCCATCATGTTCTATACTGTACTGCCACTATCTGCCTGTCCATCATGTTCTATACTGTACTGCCACTGTCTGTCTGTCCATCATGTTCTATACTGTACTGCCGCTGTCTGCCTGTCCATCATGTTCTATATTGTACTGCCACTGTCTGCCTGTCCATCATGTTCTATACGGTACTGCCGCTGTCTGTCTGTCCATCATGTTCTATATGGTACTGCCGCTGTCTGTCTGTCCATCATGTTCTATACTGTACTGCCTCTGTCTGTCCATCATGTTCTATACTGTACTGCCACTGTCTGTCTGTCCATCATGTTCTATACTGTACTGCCTCTGTCTGTCCATCATGTTCTATACTGTACTGCCACTGTCTGCCCATCATGTTCTATACTGTACTGCCACTATCTGCCTGTCCATCATGTTCTATACTGTACTGCCACTGTCTGTCTGTCCATCATGTTCTATACTGTACTGCCACTGTCTGTCTGTCCATCATGTTCTATACTGTACTGCCACTGTCTGTCTGTCCATCATGTTCTATACTGTACTGCCGCTGTCTGTCCATCATGTTCTATACTGTACTGCCACTGTCTGTCTGTCCATCATGTTCTATACTGTACTGCCGCTGTCTGTCCATCATGTTCTATACTGTACTGCCACTGTCTGCCTGTCCATCATGTTCTATACTGTACTGCCGCTTTCTGCCCGTCCATCATGTTCTATACTGTACTGCCACTGTCTGCCTGTCCATCATGTTCTATACGGTACTGCCGCTGTCTGTCTGTCCATCATGTTCTATACTGTACTGCCTCTGTCTGTCCATCATGTTCTATACTGTACTGCCGCTGTCTGTCTGCCCATCATGTTCTATACTGTACTGCCTCTGTCTGCCTGTCCATCATGTTCTATACTGTACTGCCACTATCTGCCTGTCCATCATGTTCTATACTGTACTGCCACTGTCTGTCTGTCCATCATGTTCTATACTGTACTGCCACTGTCTGCCCATCATGTTCTATACTGTACTGCCGCTGTCTGCCTGTCCCTCATGTTCTATACTGTACTGCCGCTGTCTGTCCATCATGTTCTATACTGTACTGCCACTGTCTGTCCATCATGTTCTATACTGTACTGTCACTGTCTGCCTGTCCCTCATGTTCTATACTGTACTGCCGCTGTCTGCCTGTCCCTCATGTTCTATACTGTACTGCCGCTGTCTGTCTGCCCATCATGTTCTATACTGTACTGCCTCTGTCTGCCATTCCATCATGTTCTATACTGTACTGCCACTGTCTGTCTGTCCATCATGTTCTATACTGTACTGCCACTATCTGCCTGTCCATCATGTTCTATACTGTACTGCCGCTGTCTGCCTGTCCATCATGTTCTATACTGTACTGCCGCTGTCTGCCTGTCCCTCATGTTCTATACTGTACTGCCGCTGTCTGCCTGTCCCTCATGTTCTATACTGTACTGCCGCTGTCTGCCTGTCCCTCATGTTCTATACTGTACTGCCGCTGTCTGCCTGCCCCTCATGTTCTATACTGTACTGCCGCTGTCTGTCTGCCCCTCATGTTCTATACTGTACTGCCGCTGTCTGTCTGTCCATCATGTTTTATACTTGACTATAAAAATGGCCTAATTGAGCCGGGTGACTAGTACCCAACCTGTCTTACCTGAACCCCAATAAAGACACCAACACTAGAGGTTGGAAGAATAGGCCACCGCGGCATTTATTAACATAACACCACAAATGGGCCTTTAAAATTGCCATATTCATAAACATAGCATAAAACATTGACCCAACATCCCAAAATTTGCATACAAAACAATAACTCTCCATTTACATAACCATCGAATCCCATCAATTTAAAACTAGAAATCACATCCCCTCCAAAAAGGAGGGACCTCTGAAGGCACCATCCCCGAGACATCATTCCCACCCCCGAATATTACCTCCAGAAGTGATTTGCCTACCCAAGAGCACCGCCATCGGAGGCAATCAAGTCCTGGATACCCCTGACCACAGGACTTGTTACCCATTCAGATTTTTCCACTCCCAAGTGGGTGGAGATGACCCCTTAGTCCTCCACCCCGTTGTGCCTCCAAAGACCCCTCCTGTTCTCGCCGCCATGATGAAGGATTAATTAAGTTTCTCCTTCAGACTCCTGTAGTGTAATGCCTGCTATCTCTAGCCATTATTTACTAAATATGCTGTTACTCCACCCACTGGCCCCCATTTGAACCCACCCTGAACTCTCCATGACCTAGTTGCTTTGGGTTCGTTACATGGGGGCTATCTGTACCGCCACTGTCTGCCTGTCCATCATATTCTATATTGTACTGCCGCCGTCTGCCTGTCCAGCATCAGGGGTTGTAGTATTCTACAGTATGTATAAAGCAGACCTGGGCAAAGTCCGGCCCCCGGGCCACATCCGGCCCTCTGACTGATTCAGTCCGGCCCGCACAGCTCTGACTAGGGAGGCGTGTCTAGGGGGCGTGTCTAGGGGCGTGTCTTAGTGCCGGCAGGAAGATGGAGAGATGTGGAGCGTGTCATAAGGTACTGAGATGTAAGGTGAGATGCAGGGGGGAGAGAGAGAGTGTGTGTGTCTATATCTATATCTGTCTGTCTGTCTGTGTGTCTATATGTGTCTGTCTGTATGTGTGTCTATATGTGTCTGTATGTGTGTCTATATGTATCTGTCCGTCTGTGTGTCTATATGTGTGTCTGTCTGTGTGTCTATATGTGTCTGTCTGTGTGTCTATATGTGTCTGTCTGTATGTGTGTCTATATGTGTCTGTCTGTATGTGTGTCTATATGTATCTGTCCGTCTGTGTGTCTATATGTGTCTGTATATGTGTCTATATGTGTCTGTATGTGTGTCTATATGTGTCTGTCTGTATGTGTGTCTATATGTATCTGTCTGTCTGTGTGTCTATATGTGTGTCTGTCTGTGTGTCTATATGTGTCTGTCTGTGTGTCTATATGTGTCTGTCTGTATGTGTGTCTATATGTATCTGTCCGTCTGTGTGTCTATATGTGTCTGTATGTGTGTCTATATGTGTCTGTCTGTATGTGTGTCTATATGTGTCTGTCTGTATGTGTGTCTATATGTATCTGTCCGTCTGTGTGTCTATATGTGTCTGTATGTGTGTCTATATGTGTCCGTCTGTGTGTCTATATGTGTCTGTATGTGTGTCTATATGTGTCTGTCTGTGTGTCTATATGTGTCTGTCTGTGTGTCTATATGTGTCTGTCTGTATGTGTGTCTATATGTATCTGTCCGTCTGTGTGTCTATATGTGTCTGTCTGTATGTGTGTCTATATGTGTCTGTATGTGTGTCTATATGTGTCTATATGTGTGTCTGTCTGTCTATATGTGTGTGTGTGTGTGTGTGTGTGTGTCTCAGTAACCTAGGGGCAGAGATGGAAGGGGAATGTTATACTAGGGCAGATATGGCAGATGGAGGGGGGGGGGGGCATGAAACTGGGGGAGAGATGGAGGGAGGACATGAAATGCGACAAATAAAGGGGAATATGAAACTGAGGGAGAAATGGAGGGGGGGACATGAAACTGGGGGTAGATGAAGAGGGCACTTAAACTGGGGGACATTAAACTGGGGACAACTGGAGGGGGCATTAAACCGTGGAGGAAGCTGTAGGGGGACCCGCCTGCCTCTGGTTGCCCCCAGTTTAATGTCACCCTCTAGTTGCCCCCAGTTTCATGTCCCACTCCAGCTGTCAATTTATTGCCCCCCTCCAACTACCCCCACTGTTTAATGTCCCCCTCCAGCTGCCACAGTTTCATGCCCCCTCCAGTTTCTGCTGGTTTATACTGGGGCACCAGGAGAGGGGCTTAATACTGTGGGACTTTTGGAGGAGAACGTTATAATGTGGGGGCATGTAATGTACGGGTGACTGTAGGAGGATTATACTTTGTGGGGGCATACTTTCAATTTCTTATGCGGCCCCTTGGGAAAATTAATTGCCCACCCCTGGTATAGAGTATAGTAGTATTGTATTATTGCACTATGGTCAGTTACAGTGCTCAGTACACATTACAGGTAGTTATGGGTGAACTTCACAATATTATGCAAATATTTTTACCCTAAACTGTAAATCCTATATCCCAACCAGATCCCTAAATTTTTGTAAAATTCCAAACAAACTTGACTTGTTACAATCTGACTCTCTCCTCTCTAGTTAGTGTTGTACGGTATGTATAGGGTATAATGGGATCGCCCTATTGTATAATCATCCAGTGGTCGGAACACTTTGGGCGTTGTATTTTTCGTTGAATATAACAGCATCACGTTATATTCCTTTCTTCCACCTGTGACATCTTTTTCTCTTTGTTTTTCCAGTTCTTTTCCAGCCGTATCCACATTGACCATGGACAGTAATATGACCAAGGTTGTCAGTTCTGGCAGTTTGTTTATGGAGACGATGAAGACTTTTCTCTATGTCTTACTTACGGTTTCCTTCTTGTTTTTTCTCTTTGTCATCTCTCTCATCTTGCACATCTTCTTCACCACTCCTCACTTCCGAGAGCACGCCCGCTACGTCCTCTTCATACATATGCTGATCAATGACACCTTGTATCTGGTGCACGCGGTTTTCCTTTTGCTGGTCGTGATGAATCAAGTATACTTACCTGTTCCTATTTGCTATATTTCGTCCTCTCTGGCAACAACCATGTTTAGGGTCACTCCCTGTAATCTGGCGGCCATGGCTTTGGAACGCTATGTGGCTGTATGTTTCCCATTGAGACATGTGACTCTTTGTACGCCACAAAAGTCGTATTATTCCATTGTCGTCATCTGGTTCTTTGGAGTTACACCCAACATTATTGACTTCATCGTCCTGTACGTTATGATCGACAAGAATTTTTTTTCCCTTAGCGTTCTATGCAACCGAGAAAGCATAACATTGATCCCCGCCCAAGCCCTCCTGAGATCTGTTTTCATTGTCATCACCCTAGTGTCCTCAGGACTCATCATTACCTTCACCTATATCCGAGTCGTGTGCATCGCCAAGAATTTGAGCTCTCGCCAGGGATCGGCTTCAAAAGCTGAAAAAACCTTCCTGCTCCACGCCGTGCAATTTCTCCTGTGTTTATTTTCTTTAACGTCCTCGTTTTTTGAGAACCAGTTTAAAAGTAATTTTTTTTATCTCCCTATTGTCACCTTTGTCATCTTCATGTGTCTGCCGCGGCTTCTCAGCCCCATCATTTACGGATTGAGGGACCAGTTGCTCAGTAAATACATCACAAAGCTTCAATTTGTTAAACTCTAGCCCCTTCCTGCCGCAGCCATTTCATAGAATGGTCAGAAATTAAAGTTCCCCTTCCGGAAATGGAAAGTAACCTAATTATCTCACCCCCCACCACCTCATCATACTTACCTGTCTTCCGGTCAGGACCTTCTGTTCTGGGACGTCACTTCTTCTGGGCAGTCGGCACCTCCTCTTCTTGACTTCTGCTGACTGTCCACACCTGTACTGACTCTACTGTGCATGCGTGAGCGGCCAGCAGACATCACGAAGAGGAGGTGCCCAGAAGAAGTGACGTCCCATGTCCAGAAGGGAAGACATGTAAGTATGATGGAGCTGGAGGGATGTTTCAGTTAGGTAGGAAGCGCTAGTAGTAGGCAGGTTAGCTAGAGAAAAAGGGAGTGGGTGTGAGTGAGAAAGGGAAGGGGAGGGAATGAGAGATGGAAGTGGTGTGAGTGAAGACCAAGGCATCATAGTAGTTGTAGGAAAACCCAGAACAGGAAGACGTGATGTAAGCAAATGCACAGGATGCCAGGAACTCCCAGAGAAACCCAGAAATCACTCAAAACTGCTAAAAGTATTTGGGTGCACTTGATAACCTATTAATAGCACTAATAGACCCTTTAAAAAAATATTTTTCGCTCGGAAGATAATCCTTTAGCATAAGTATTCTTCAGGCTGGAAGTCTGTGGACCTGAAATCTATGGATCCTAGAGGATAATCTTTGGTGGTACCTTAAAGAGGACCTTTCATCACCTCCAACTCTTGGGTGATTAGGTGGCACTCCACTAATTCCGGTGTTAGTTTCAGCACCTGTTAATTAGACTCTCTACTGTCTGGTGGGAGGTCCTGACCTGGAGCAGATAATCTGGGACCACCCACCCGACAACACAAAATCTAATTAACATATTGGGTGCTGAAATCAACAGCTTCATTTGTACAGGAATGGTGGTGGCTAACGAATAAATTCTAAAGACATTGAAGTGGCATCTACTGAAGAGTGCAAAGACTTGGAATTGGTGGAGATGGTGGAGAAAGATCTTCATTAGGTTCTCTCTGTCAAAGGTATTTGAATAGTTCCCAACATATTGTGTACCCCTGATGGAAGACCCTACATATTCCATTACATAGTTATACAGTGTCATCTATTGCCCATTGGGTCCCAGTGGAAACCTGCAGAAACCTAGTCCATCAGGGCCAGTGGTGCTCCCTTCACTAGTACTAGCACATGTACTAGGGTCCAGAAAATCCTTAAGGCTAAGGCCCCACATTCATGTTCTTGTATTGAGGAGTCTTGTCATGGACATATAATAATGTTTACCCTTCAGATTTGGGGATTTATAGAAAAAAAATCTTCTCCAATAAATAAATTTAATCAATTTCGAGAGATTGTATATAGAAATTGTGTATCACCAAAGGAAACTTACAACAATAGCAATTCTAATAACATATGATATGGCTGTCCAAAGGTGTAGAGTCTAAGCAGCAGAAGACTGGTCATGGTGGCTTGTCCATCTCAGGTCTGACAAGTATCACTATCACTTGTAATGCTGAGACAGATACTGTAGTCGAAACATCATCCAAATGGTCATCAAGTGGGCTTGTTACGTCCCAGAATCGAGAGTATTACAAGAAAAGCAAACGTAGATCACAAGTGGGTTCCATCATGACCAAAACTCAATTCACTTGTCTTGACTACCTACCTTCATTTCCTAGACTTGTCTTACAATGTCCCTTTCTTATGGCATCTCAAGGAGGACAACCTTCAATTATCCACCATCTGTTCTTACTTCTATCTTAAATACAAAGCCCAGACAGATAGAGGTTGGATCAAGCAGATGAAATGTGGTAAAAAAAAAAAAAAATAGAACATATGTATATGGAGAAGTCAAATTAATGTAGTGGGCAAAAAATGTCCAATAGACCATCTCGTTACCCTAACCACATGTGATGGATTTTCAGTTTTCCATTCCAGCTATCTTCTTCAAGATTAAATTTTGGATGGTTGTCTCAAAGAAGATCCACAGTACCAGGGATGTGCTTCACTGTCAAAGCTAACTATGCTATGACTTTGATGACACTGATGATGTCAAGTTATGTTACAGGATAGGACATCCTAATAGATCTACAATGTGAGGCACTGTATAAATATGCATACATCTAGATAGCATAGTGTGAGCATACCTAGATTTGTATACTGTAAATATACCATAGAGAGACTAATGCTATTGAGTGTTGGAGTCCGGAGGACATGTCATGGTGAGGATGTAAAGATAAGGATGGCCCTTAAAGAGAACACATGGTGGAGGAGAGGGAGTCTCCCTTCCCAAAGGCAGACGACTGAAGACGGAGAATTGTTTGGGAAGAAGAATACTTTGATTACTTACCTAAAGGGCTGTATATATATATATATATATATATATATATATATATATATATATATATATTCTATCATCTGTGCTCTACTATGGAGTATTCATGTGTAATATATGTACTGAAAATTTTATGGTCTGTGCAACTTGTTCTCGTCTCTTGCTGCCTTAATCCGCATCATCTGTGACCTGCACGATCATGTCATATGGTCATGAAAAGAAATAACTTTTTACATTCCCTTTCCTTATCTTTCGGCCTGGCCTGGACCATTATGACAAATTTTTCTGACCACTGCAGAGTTTACTGCTGATTTTGGACGTTGCATTTGCAGTGATTTGTTTCTTTAGACAAACACAAAAACATTCAGTTCAGAGCATTTTTTCAGACCCCCTTAAAAACTTCTTAATTAATTCAGACCCCAAAACCACCCTAAATAAATTCAGACCTAAAATAGAATTTGCATTGGCCAGAGCTGTAAATAAATACAGACCCCTAAAAAACTTCCTATTGTAAGGCAGTGAAATCTGGGGCCCATCACATACCCAGACTGGTCATGGTGGCCCAACCAAAAAAAATCCCCTGGAGCACCTCAAACACCTCCTGAGCTGAACTGGGCAAATTTCCTCTGCAGGTCACTGTCCTAATACTATAACTTAGTAGAAATCCAAGGACTGTCCAGTAGCCAGAGCTGTCTGTGAACAAAAGGGGCCTGGGGAGCAGTCTGTAAGTTACAGGAGAAACAGAAGAAGTCTCTAATAGAGAAGGGTGATAGGAGTAATCTATGAGAGACAGAGGGGCGGGTGGAAAGGTCTCTAACAGAGAAGGGGTATTGTAGCAGTCTGTAAAATAGAGGGGCATGGGGAGCAGACTGTAACAGATGGATATAGGGAGCAGACTGTGTAACAGAGGGTCATAGGGAGCAGACTGATTAACAGATGGATATAGGGAGCAGACTGTGTAACAGATGGACATAGGGAGCAGACTGTGTAACAGATGGATATAGGGAGCAGACTGTAACAGAGGGACATAGGGAGCAGACTGTCTAACAGAGGGACATAGGGAGCAGACTGTGTAACAGAGGGACATAGGGAGAAGACTGTGTAACAGAGGGACATAGGGAGCAGACTGTGTAACAGAGGGACATAGGGAGAAGACTGTAACAGAGGGACATAGGGAGCAGACTGTCTAACAGAGGGACATAGGGAGCAGACTGTGTAACAGAGGGACATAGGGAGAAGACTGTGTAACAGAGGGGCATACGGAGCAGACTGTGTAACAGAGGGACATAGGGAGCAGACTGATTAACAGATGGATATAGGGAGCAGACTGTGTAACAGATGGACATAGGGAGCAGACTGTGTAACAGATGGATATAGGGAGCAGACTGTGTAACAGAGGGACATAGGGAGCAGACTGTGTAACAGAGGGGCATAGGGAGCAGACTGTAACAGATGGATATAGGGAGCAGACTGTGTAACAGAGGGACATAGGGAGCAGACTGTGTAACAGAGGGTCATAGGGAGCAGACTGTAACAGATGGATATAGGGAGCAGACTGTGTAACAGAGGGACATAGGGAGCAGACTGTGTAACAGAGAGACATGGGGAGCAGACTGTGTAACAGAGAGACATGGGGAGCAGACTGTGTAACAGAGGGACATAGGGAGCAGACTGTGTAACAGAAAGACATAGGGAGCAGACTGTGTAACAGAGAGACATGGGGAGCATACTGTGTAACAGAGGGGCATGGGAGCATACTGTGTAACAGAGGGACATAGGGAGCAGACTGATTAACAGATGGATATAGGGAGCAGACTGTTTAACAGAGGGACATAGGGAGCAGACTGTGTAACAGAGGGACATAGGGAGCAGACTGATTAACAGATGGATATAGGGAGCAGACTGTTTAACAGAGGGACATAGGGAGCAGACTGTGTAACAGAAAGACATAGGGAGCAGACTGTGTAACAGAGAGACATGGGGAGCAGACTGTGTAACAGAGGGGCATGGGGAGCAGACTGTGTAACAGAGAGACATGGGGAGCAGACTGTGTAACAGAGGGGCATGGGAGCAGACTGTAACAGATGGATATAGGGAGCACACTGTGTAACAGAGGGACATAGGGAGCAGACTGATTAACAGATGGATATAGGGAGCAGACTGTGTAACAGATGGATATAGGGAGCAGACTGTTTAACAGAGGGACATAGGGAGCATACTGTGTAACAGAGGGGCATGGATGCAGACTGTGTAACAGATGGATATAGGGAGCAGACTGTGTAACAGATGGACATAGGGAGCAGACTGTGTAACAGATGGACATAGGGAGCAGACTGTGTAACAGAGGGACATAGGGAGCAGACTGTGTAACAGAGGGACATAGGGAGCAGACTGTGTAACAGAGGGGCATAGGGAGCAGACTGTGTAACAGATGGATATAGGGAGCAGACTGTGTAACAGATGGACATAGGGAGCAGACTGTGTAACAGAGGGACATAGGGAGCAGACTGTGTAACAGATGGATATAGGGAGCAGACTGTGTAACAGAGGGGCATAGGGAGCAGACTGTAACAGATGGATATAGGGAGCAGACTGTCTAACAGAGGGACATAGGGAGCAGACTGTGTAACAGAGGGACATAGGGAGAAGACTGTGTAACAGAGGGGCATACGGAGCAGACTGTGTAACAGAGGGACATAGGGAGCAGACTGATTAACAGATGGATATAGGGAGCAGACTGTGTAACAGATGGACATAGGGAGCAGACTGTGTAACAGATGGATATAGGGAGCAGACTGTGTAACAGATGGATATAGGGAGCAGACTGTAACAGAGGGACATAGGGAGCAGACTGTCTAACAGAGGGACATAGGGAGCAGACTGTGTAACAGAGGGACATAGGGAGAAGACTGTGTAACAGAGGGGCATACGGAGCAGACTGTGTAACAGAGGGACATAGGGAGCAGACTGATTAACAGATGGATATAGGGAGCAGACTGTGTAACAGATGGACATAGGGAGCAGACTGTGTAACAGATGGATATAGGGAGCAGACTGTGTAACAGAGGGACATAGGGAGCAGACTGTGTAACAGAGGGGCATAGGGAGCAGACTGTAACAGATGGATATAGGGAGCAGACTGTGTAACAGAGGGACATAGGGAGCAGACTGTGTAACAGAGGGTCATAGGGAGCAGACTGTAACAGATGGATATAGGGAGCAGACTGTGTAACAGAGGGACATAGGGAGCAGACTGTGTAACAGAGAGACATGGGGAGCAGACTGTGTAACAGAGAGACATGGGGAGCAGACTGTGTAACAGAGGGACATAGGGAGCAGACTGTGTAACAGAAAGACATAGGGAGCAGACTGTGTAACAGAGAGACATGGGGAGCATACTGTGTAACAGAGGGGCATGGGAGCATACTGTGTAACAGAGGGACATAGGGAGCAGACTGATTAACAGATGGATATAGGGAGCAGACTGTTTAACAGAGGGACATAGGGAGCAGACTGTGTAACAGAGGGACATAGGGAGCAGACTGATTAACAGATGGATATAGGGAGCAGACTGTTTAACAGAGGGACATAGGGAGCAGACTGTGTAACAGAAAGACATAGGGAGCAGACTGTGTAACAGAGAGACATGGGGAGCAGACTGTGTAACAGAGGGGCATGGGGAGCAGACTGTGTAACAGAGAGACATGGGGAGCAGACTGTGTAACAGAGGGGCATGGGAGCAGACTGTAACAGATGGATATAGGGAGCACACTGTGTAACAGAGGGACATAGGGAGCAGACTGATTAACAGATGGATATAGGGAGCAGACTGTTTAACAGAGGGACATAGGGAGCATACTGTGTAACAGAGGGGCATGGATGCAGACTGTGTAACAGATGGATATAGGGAGCAGACTGTGTAACAGATGGACATAGGGAGCAGACTGTGTAACAGATGGACATAGGGAGCAGACTGTGTAACAGAGGGACATAGGGAGCAGACTGTGTAACAGAGGGACATAGGGAGCAGACTGTGTAACAGAGGGGCATAGGGAGCAGACTGTGTAACAGATGGATATAGGGAGCAGACTGTGTAACAGATGGACATAGGGAGCAGACTGTGTAACAGAGGGACATAGGGAGCAGACTGTGTAACAGATGGATATAGGGAGCAGACTGTGTAACAGAGGGGCATAGGGAGCAGACTGTAACAGATGGATATAGGGAGCAGACTGTCTAACAGAGGGACATAGGGAGCAGACTGTGTAACAGAGGGACATAGGGAGAAGACTGTGTAACAGAGGGGCATACGGAGCAGACTGTGTAACAGAGAGACATAGGGAGCAGACTGTGTAACAGAGAGACATAGGGAGCAGACTGTGTAACAGAGGGGCATAGGGAGCAGACTGTGTAACAGAGGGGCATGGGAGCAGACTGTGTAACAGAGAGACATAGGGAGCAGACTTTGTAACAGAGGGACATAGGGAGCAGACTGTGTAACAGAGGAGCATGGGGAGCAGACTGTGTAACAGAGGGACATAGGGAGCAGACTGTAACAGATGGATATAGGGAGTAGACTGTGTAACAGAGGGGCATAGGGAGCAGACTGTGTAACAGAGAGACATAGGGAGCAGACTGTAACCGATGGATATAGGGAGCAGACTGTTTAACAGAGGGACATAGGGAGCATACTGTGTAACAGAAGGGCATGGGGAGCAGACTGTGTAACAGAGGGGCATGGATGCAGACTGTGTAACAGATGGATATAGGGAGCAGACTGTGTAACAGATGGATATAGGGAGCAGACTGTGTAACAGATGGATATAGGGAGCAGACTGTGTAACAGATGGATATAGGGAGCAGACTGTGTAACAGAGGGACATAGGAAGCAGACTGTGTAACAGAGGGGCATAGGGAGCAGACTGTAACAGATGGATATAGGGAGCAGACTGTCTAACAGAGGGACATAGGGAGCAGACTGTGTAACAGAGGGACATAGGGAGAAGACTGTGTAACAGAGGGGCATACGGAGCAGACTGTGTAACAGAGAGACATAGGGAGCAGACTGTGTAACAGAGAGACATAGGGAGCAGACTGTGTAACAGAGGGGCATAGGGAGCAGACTGTGTAACAGAGGGGCATGGGAGCAGACTGTGTAACAGAGGGGCATAGGGAGCAGACTGTGTAACAGAGGGGCATGGGAGCAGACTGTGTAACAGAGGAGCATGGGGAGCAGACTGTGTAACAGAGGGACATAGGGAGCAGACTGTAACAAATGGATATAGGGAGTAGACTGTGTAACAGATGGATATAGGGAGCAGACTGTGTAACAGAGAGACATAGGGAGCAGACTTTGTAACAGAGGGACATAGGGAGCAGACTGTAACAAATGGATATAGGAAGCAGACTGTGTAACAGAGAGACATAGGGAGCAGACTTTGTAACAGAGGGACATAGGGAGCAGACTTTGTAACAGAAGGGCATGGGGAGCAGACTGTGTAACAGAGGGGCATGGATGCAGACTGTGTAACAGAGGGACATAGGGAGCAAACTGTGTAACAGAAGGGCATGGGGAGCAGACTATGTAACAGAGGGGCATGGATGCAGACTGTGTAACAGATGGATATAGGGAGCAGACTGTGTAACAGATGGATATAGGGAGCAGACTGTGTAACAGATGGATATAGGGAGCAGACTGTGTAACAGAGGGACATAGGGAGCAGACTGTGTAACAGAGGGACATAGGAAGCAGACTGTGTAACAGAGGGGCATGGGGAGCAGACTGTGTAACAGAGGGGCATAGGGAGTAGACTGTAACAGATGGATATAGGGAGCAGACTGTCTAACAGAGGGACATAGGGAGCAGACTGTGTAACAGAGGGACATAGGGAGAAGATTGTGTAACAGAGGGGCATACGGAGCAGACTGTGTAACAGAGAGACATAGGGAGCAGACTGTGTAACAGAGAGACATAGGGAGCAGACTGTGTAACAGAGGGGCATAGGGAGCAGACTGTGTAACAGAGAGACATAGGGAGCAGACTGTGTAACAGAGGGGCATAGGGAGCAGACTGTGTAACAGAGGGGCATGGGAGCAGACTGTGTAACAGAGAGACATAGGGAGCAGACTGTGTAACAGAGGGACATAGGGAGCAGACTGTGTAACAGAGGAGCATGGGGAGCAGACTGTGTAACAGAGGGACATAGGGAGCAGACTGTGTAACAGAGGGACATAGGGACCAAACTGTGTAACAGAGGGACATAGGGACAAGACTGTGTAACAGAGGGACATAGTAAGTAGACTGTAACAGATGGATATAGGGAGCAGACTGTGTAACAGAGGGACATAGGGAGCAGATTGTGTAACAGAAAGACATAGGGAGCAGACTGTGTAACAGAGGGGCATAGGGAGCAGACTGTGTAACAGAGAGACATAGGGAGCAGACTGTAACAGATGGATATAGGGAGTAGACTGTGTAACAGAGGGGCATAGGGAGCAGACTGTGTAACAGAAGGACATAGGGAGCAGATTGTGCAACAGAAAGACATAGGGAGCAGACTGTGTAACAGAGGGGCATAGGGAGCAGACTGTGTAACAGAGAGACATAGGGAGCAGACTGTAACAGATGGATATAGGGAGCAGACTGTGTAACAGAGGGACATAGGGACCAGACTGGGTAACAGAGGGACATATGGAGCAGACTGTAACAGATGGACATAGGGAGCATACCGTGTAACAGAGGGACATAGGGAGCAGACTGTAACAGATGGATATAGGGAGCAGACTGTGTAACAGATGGATATAGGGAGCAGACTGTGTAACAGAGGGACATAGGAAGCAGACTGTGTAACAGAGGGGCATAGGGAGCAGACTGTAACAGATGGATATAGGGAGCAGACTGTCTAACAGAGGGACATAGGGAGCAGACTGTGTAACAGAGGGACATAGGGAGAAGACTGTGTAACAGAGGGGCATACGGAGCAGACTGTGTAACAGAGAGACATAGGGAGCAGACTGTGTAACAGAGAGACATAGGGAGCAGACTGTGTAACAGAGGGGCATAGGGAGCAGACTGTGTAACAGAGGGGCATGGGAGCAGACTGTGTAACAGAGGAGCATGGGGAGCAGACTGTGTAACAGAGGGACATAGGGAGCAGACTGTAACAAATGGATATAGGGAGTAGACTGTGTAACAGATGGATATAGGGAGCAGACTGTGTAACAGAGAGACATAGGGAGCAGACTTTGTAACAGAGGGACATAGGGAGCAGACTGTAACAAATGGATATAGGGAGCAGACTGTGTAACAGATGGATATAGGGAGCAGACTGTGTAACAGAGAGACATAGGGAGCAGACTTTGTAACAGAGGGACATAGGGAGCAGACTGTGTAACAGAGGAGCATGGGGAGCAGACTGTGTAACAGAGGGACATAGGGAGCAGACTGTAACAAATGGATATAGGGAGTAGACTGTGTAACAGAGGGGCATAGGGAGCAGACTGTGTAACAGAGAGACATAGGGAGCAGACTGTAACCGATGGATATAGGGAGCAGACTGTGTAACAGAGGGACATAGGGAGCAGACTGGGTAACAGAGGGACATATGGAGCAGACTGTAACAGATGGACATAGGGAGCAGACTGTGTAACAGAGGGACATAGGGAGCATACTGTGTAAAAGAGAGACATAGGGAGCAGACTGTAACAGATGGATATAGGGAGCAGACTGTGTAACAGAGGGACATAGGGACCAGACTGGATAACAGAGGGACATAGGGAGCAGACTGTAGCATATGGATATAGGGAGCAGACTGTATAACAGAGAGACATAGGGAGCAGACTGTGTAACAGAGGGACATAGGGACCAGACTGGATAACAGAGGGACATAGGGAGCAGACTGTAGCATATGGATATAGGGAGCAGACTGTATAACAGAGGGGCATAGGGAGCAGACTGTGTAACAGAGAGACATAGGGAGCAGACTGTGTAACAGAGGGGCATGGGAAAAAGTCTGTGTAAGGGTGGGTTCACACATGCGCCCTGGTCTCCGTTATGCAGGTTTCCGTTACCTGCCCAAAACTGGACAGGAGACGGAAACCTGTAGTCATTTTTCAAACTCATTCATTTGGACATGCAGAACTTTGCGTCCAGTAAAAAAAAAATGGTTTAGCCGCGGAGAGCACAAAACACTTACGGGCGCTCACGGCGGGACCTGGTCTGCCAGGTTTCCATCATCTGCCGGCAGAAAACGGAAACCTGGATAACGAAGATCGAGCGCTGGCGTGAACCTGCCCTAACAGAGGGGCATGGGGAGAAGACTGTGTCAGAGTGGGAATGGAGAGCAACATGTATAACAGAGGAATCATTGAGCGCAGGGAACGGTTTCGGAGAAAAGGGGGAATAGGTAGCAGTCTGTGTGGGATGGTATATTTGGAGCAATCACTACCAAGGGAAGCTATTGGACCAATTTGAGAGAGAGAAGGGAGGGAAAGGAGGAAGTGGGATACAATGAGCAGTCTGTGTCATAGTTATAGAAAGTATCATAAGTATCACCCAAAAATGATCAATGCCCCTTTGGATTCCTGCCTGCAGTTATTATTCACCATATACCTGACCCTCCAGCAAGTGCAACACTCAATGTGCACCCCCCATGAAATGAAGAAGGGGGAGTGTAAACAATGACTTGAGCTTGTATAGTTTGGGGCAGTGGGGAGGAACTGGAGGAGGTGAATGGGTCCCATCTGGTGTTGACCCTGTACCTGCCCTGCACCCATGAGGTGATGACAGCTATGTATGTATTGTCCCCCGTCTATAAGGGATGCTCCAGGTACTGATGATGGCTGCACCGTATCCACATGGACATTTACAAGGAGAGACCCAAATAACAATATCAGGCAGGGACAACTTGCTCTGAGACATAATAGCAGACACTGAGCACTGACAACAGCAAAAGTGGTGAATTCCTCTAAGTAGTGACTACAACACGAATTACAAACCAGCTGTATACTGTAAAAACAGTCACACTATAGAGCCATATACTACAGTATCAGAGCGGTCACACTATGGAGCTGTATACAGTAATTGTAAGAGCGCTTATACCTCCAGGCTACAGGGCTGTAACATCTGTGGTAAATGTACTGCTATATACCATACACAGCCTGTATATATATCCATGTCCTGCTGTATCTCATCTTGTATCCAGACTACAGGTGTAACATCTGTGGTAAATGTACTGCTATATACCATACACAGCCTGTATATATATCCATGTCCTGCCGTATCTCATCTTGTATCCAGACTACAGGTGTAACATCTGTGGTAAATGTACTGCTATATACCATACACAGCCTGTATATATATCCATGTCCTGCCGTATCTCATCTTGTATCCAGACTACAGGTGTAACATCTGTGGTAAATGTACTGCTATATACCATACACAGCCTGTATATACCTCCATGTCCTGCCGTATCTCATCTTGTATCCAGACTACAGGTGTAACATCTGTGGTAAATGTACTGCTATATACCATACAGATCCTGTATATACCTCCATGTCCTGCCGTATCTCATCTTGTATCCAGACTACAGGTGTAACATCTGTGGTAAATGTACTGCTATATACCATACAGAGCCTGTATATACCTCCATGTCCTGCCGTATCTCATCTTGTATCCAGACTACAGGTGTAACATCTGTGGTAAATGTACTGCTATATACCATACACAGCCTGTATATACCTCCATGTCCTGCCGTATCTCATCTTGTATCCAGACTACAGGTGTAACATGTGTGGTAAATGTACTGCTATATACCATACAGATTTACGTTCCTTCAATGTGCAGACCTAATGTCCTATCAGAAACAATGTACAATCCATGTCTATAAGCGGTTGAGTAGATGAGACGAGTGATGAATAATAAACCATTTTTGGAATATATTATAGTTTTCTGAACCTTCTCATGAATGATGACACAACAGGAACTTTTTATAATTTTATTATATTCAATTTCTTTATATGTTTACGAAAAACTTCATCTCTTATCCCATAAATGACCGGACTGAGGAGTCGGGGCAAACACGTGAACATGACAAAGTTGGAAATGAGTAAGTAAGTGATATAATTTATAAAGTAGGTCTCGGTTATGGTGGAGATGAAGGAGACCATACAGAGCATGAGCTGGAAGGCATGGAGCATCACCGTTTTACTGGCCTTAAGGGCTGAAGAGCCACCAAATCCGATCTTCCTAGCAACTAGCATGACCTTAATGTAGGTAAAGACAATGATCAAGGCCACCAGGGTGAAGCTGAGAGTATTGCAGATGGACCTGACCACATTTTGTAGGGGACTAAGAACCAACATGGAACGATCACAAAACACATAAAGGGAATAGAACGCTACGTTGGTTGAGTAGATCACGACGACGAAGTCTGCAATATTTGGAGAGATTCCTATGATCCAGACCACAACGATGGCAGATCTGGCTCTCTTCGATGTGCAAAATTGTAAATGTCTCATTGGGAAGCATATAGCTACGTAACGCTCTAGAGACATGACCGCCAGGTTGTATGGGGTCACTCGAAAGGAACAGGAGGCCAAGGTGTGCAGGATGTAACAGACGGGCACTGGGTAGTACACCGAATACATAGCAGTCACAAGGATAACATTTCCCAAGGCCAGATAGAAGGTATCATTGATGAGCATGTGGGCAAAGAGGATGTATCGAGACGTCTCCCAGATGTCAGGAGTGGAGAAGAAGACCTTCAGCAGGATAGTGATGATGTATAGAAAGAGGGTGAAAAATAGAAGAGCCAAGCTCACAAGAATGGTCCGGGTGACAACATCAACCCTATCAGTGTGAGAGGGCACCAAGGTAACATTTCCAAGGACAAAAGTAAAATTCACCATTGCAAATTGGATGGTAACAAGTCTTCTATGGGAATCTTACACTTGAAAGGAAAGAGAAGAACATGCCAAGGTTAGTCCAAAAATATACATAAACTTCTCTTGTGCTGCACCTACATCTGGAATGCGTATGTCACAGTCAGACTAACATGGAAACCAAAAATGTCAATATTTCGAGGGACTTACCACAACTCCTGTCTATAAATGCATGTTATGCCACCATTCTTGACCACAGTCCATTATATCTCTAAGATAGTTTGGTCGTGTAGGCTTCATAGGTCCCATTCTATATGCAGATGAGTGGTACTCTGTGGTCTTACAGAGGTCTTCCAGGATTATGATATTGATGTCCATCATCTATTCTTAGGATAGGCCATGAATATGTAAATCAGTAATGTTTGAGCTCAGGAGCCCCACCAATCAGATGCTTGAGAAGCTTGTGGTGCTTTGTCTTCTCAGGGCAGCAACATCATGTCCATAAGTCACATGGCCATGCAGTTCAATCCCATTAAAATGAATGGATTTGAGCTGAAATATCAGTATACAATGTACGGCATTGTTCTTGGTAAGTAGTGAAGAGGCAACAGACAACAATATCATAGTCCTGAAAATGCATTGAAAGGGGTTGCTGTGCGTTACCTTATCCACCACCCAGACACTGGTGCCCACTTCATTAGACGCCTCTGTCTCTGTCCACACCACCATAAGGAAACTTGGTATCACCGCCCATTACATGTCCTGACAACAACATTCACCCACCATCACCTTCATTTGCAAGGTTGTCGTGAATGAGAAGCCCGGACTGTACAGACTGGAGCCAAATCATCTATAGTGGTGAATCCAGGATCTGTTTGGGATCAGAGCGCTTCAAACCTGCCTGTACTGTGGAGCAATACACTATCGTGTGATGGTGTGGGGGCCATCATATAGTCACCATATAAGTCACAATATTGAGTTACAAGACTCGGTCAATGCTCAACTAAGAAGTAAAAGTGGTAGAAGGAGGGGATTATAACCCTTTGTGTGCCTCCTGATTATATAGCATAATAGGGCATATATATAGGGCATAACATTGGGTGGAAGAGAAGATGGAGAGCAGAATGAACTCTGCCATGGAGGACATGATCGCCTCCAAACTTTGTGCCACCTGTTCCCCTATCTATGCCCTTACCATGTGTTCCAAACCATTGATGGGTTTCATCTCATGGTGCTATCTTTGACCATATCTCTAGATCAGTAGTCTCCAACTTTGTCTCTCCAGTTGTGGTGAAGCCAAAAATTCCCAACAAGCTTCACTATAGCCACTGGTTGAAGACCTTTTCTCAAGGATATGGACACTTGGAAGTGGGTCACTAAGATAAATACCACCTATAGACTTAGCATCTACATGTAAGTCAATGGATACTCACAGTTGTACATTCAGCATGGCAGTAAAGACACACGAGGGGTTTGCCTGCTCTTCTCCGAAGCTTCTGTAGGGTGCATATATTTATACTGGTAAGGGAGGCTCCCGGTAGACTGAGATGTCTACTGGAGGAATCAGTGAGCGTACTTTATGATCACGGCAGCACAGAGATCAATAGTATTTCCAGTATCTTATTTTGAGGAACTAAATGAGTCTCCTGAGATATTCTTACAGAGATCATGGCTTTCCTTATACAATCTTAAATAAGAGTATAACACGTAGAATGGAAGTTGCTTCGAGGGCATGATTAAAGATGAACAAACCGGATGGGAATGATTAAAGATCAGGGTTGAGCGATCGGGATCGGGAAAGATCGATACCGATCAGCGATCGAGCAAATTTCGTGATAGAGATCGGCTGGAAAATGATCGAAAATCGGATTTTACAAACGATCTCAAGATCGGCTCAACCCTATTAAAGATAAAAGTTTCTAACTCAACTCAAACCAGAAACTTTGGGGTTTTCCATCCACAAATCACTATTATACCTAAGTCTGAAGATACCCCAAGAATGATAAGTGAAGGCCCAGGGAATATAAATACTTATATTCACCTTCCCTCACCACTCCGGGGCCTAGGCAGGGTCCAGCATTCCCTCAGGGCCCACTTTAGTCATCTCTAAGACTCTTCTGGTCTCTTGGGTAGCACTACGCCCCCAAAAACTACTGAAACCTGTGATTGGACTTCGGAGGTCATGCAGGGTACATAACATCATGACGTTTGTGTTAAAGCATCATGCCCCATGTGACTGCTAAGGCCTAAATGCAAGCCTCTACAGTCCTCCAGGGCCCATGACATCACACAGGAGGCTGAAAGACGCATCTCTCATGGGCCTTCACTTTTTATACTCATAGGCCTGAAGAGATCCTAGAGGATAGTAATACATTTTTTGGATATAGTAATAGCACCTCCCATTTCTCATTAGATACATTGCACTTATTGTTGCCAAATATTCCGTTCACAAACTTGGCCCTGCTATATCAGTAGGGTATTTTTTAATGCATATATTAAGAATTCATAGTATAGTTTGGGAGCTACTGGAGCACCATGACATGAAGCATGTGGGGCCCAACCTGGGAGAAAACAACCACGCCTTTCTCATTTTGAACAACACCTTTAAATGTTTTTGGACTGTAGGATCAAATCTATAGTGACGGGTAGTAACTACAGATGGGTGAACCTCACAAGATGCATTTCCCCAAATACTTATGGGTTCACCAGCCAGTTTCTTTTTTAGTCAAACTTGTTCGGCTTGAACTAGAAGTTCTATTATTATTATCGGTGGTCTCTTCAATATTGCCTAACCTCTCCTGGCTCTCTTACCTCTTCTGGCTTTTTCTAGCCTCCTGTTTGATGTCACCTGCTCGGGAAACCACTGACGCCTGTGATTGTCGTGCCCTCCTGTGATTGGTCTTCAGTGGTCCACCAGTTACCATGATATCACCCAGGAGGCCACAAGACCACCAAAGAGGACCATTAGTGAGAACAGAAGAGGTGAGACAATGTAAGACAACAGAGTATAATAGTGATTTGGGAATAATGAACCCAAGAGTTTTTGTTGAGCCCGAATCTTTTGTTAAATATGGGTTGAATTTGTTTCAATCATCTCTACAGGTAACCAAGAAGGATAGTCAGAAAAACGTTTCCCCATGACTATCGGAGTAGTGTCAATTCAGTTTGGAAATAGATAACAAAGGAAAGATGTGTGGTGCGGTGCGAGCAGAGAACCAGAACCTTGGCGGAGTAGTACTGTGTACTACTGATGAAACCTTCTGGCTGAAATGGTCACTGCCATGTGAAAGCATAGAGAAAGGCAAGAGGAACAATTACAGGGATCAAACCTAGCAAACAGCCCAGGCAGGAGGATAAGGTATCCATTTTGTGGGAAGAGATTAGAGAGATAAGGTGTCAGACAGTCAGAATGTGATAGACAGAATAATACACAGATAATATAGTATAGTGTTAGGCCTGGGGACTTTGGTTTAATAAGTAGATGGAGAGACATAGAAATCTCTGTTTGTCACATTGTGTCAGTGAAGTGATGTACCAGTGTGACGGGGCTGCAGATTCATCAATCTCAATCATAATTCTCAGACTCAAAATATCAAATTCCCATAGGTCAAATACATCCAGGAGTTCCCTCTCTTATTCTGCAAGGATGTACCTGTATGTCTTTGCAGTGTTAAGCAACTGCACAACTGGGGAGCTGGCGTTAAAAAGAGGGCTGGAAAAAAACAGGACAGGGGGCAAACAAAAGAAGGAGGAGTGTAAACACTGGTGCAAGTACCGCCAGTAGCTGCAGGACTGTTGTAATTCCTGTAAATGGAGATTAATTTTTTGATTATATAGCTGGACACATCTGATCATCTCATTAAAAGGAGGACATTGCATTTGAGAGTGATGTGATTTTGAGTCAGGCTTCTGTGTGCTCCTCCTCCTCCTACATAACACATAATTTACTGCAGAGCCTTTCTGGACTGGAAACCATGTCCCTTTCACATTCTTCACTGACACAGATCCCTGGTAGTGTTGTGGCCCTTGCTGAGTGATCTGCTTCTCCTAGTCATAGCAGTCTTCCTCCTCTTTTTGATGAGTTGGACACAGTCAGCATTATGTGCATGCAGAGGAAGAAGAAATGACTGTTGGTGGTGAAGATAGTAGTGGTGGGGGGTGTGGTACTACTACTACTGCCTTGGAGCCTGGGGGATATCTGGTGGTGGAAATTCTGAGGGTGTCCATGGCCATGATGATGTGTTAAAATAAAGCAAGAAAGACGATGATGATGATGATGATGATGATGATGACGTTGTTGATGAGATGATTGTCTTGCAGATAGAACCTTGCAACTAGGTCAGGTTGACAAGGTGCCATCAGATGAAGTGGGTGGTGCAGTGGTGCTATAAGGATTCCAGCCATTGCTCCGGTACAAAAAAAGCCTGCCCTCAGAAGACTTAGGGGAACCACTCAAGGTTGGGGTGGTGGGGGCGGTGGCACTTGGGGTGGTAATGGCAGACATGTTTCTGGTGCTGATGATGTTGGTGGAAGCAACTACATAAGGTCATCTCCCATATGGGTATTTTTTTGTACATTGCTAAATGATAATTTCATGGCAATGTGCAAGATTTGCAAGCAGGAGCCTAGCCATGATTGTACAGGAACAAAGGTAGGAATAAAATCTCTACGTACTCACATGAAAAAACATCACTCTCTTAATTGGACAAATAGACTTGACAGTGAAGCTGGCAGGGGAAGTGTGCAAGACCATTTTACTCCTTCGATTCATGATGTTCCTGGTATGCAGACCACATCTACACATAGAACATAGAACATGGTCATGGTTATCAACATCATCATCACCAACATCAGTCATCCATAAGGGAATGTGTCCAGGAGACAAGAATATGTCCCAGTCATCTGACAGTGGTGTAAATTAACTCACACCTGGACAATCTACTGGCAGTGCAGTCGCTGTCATACAATTTAGTGGATTCCATTATTTTTCACCAACTGATGGCAAGTGCTCAACCTCAATGGAGGACACCTAGCCAGCATTTTACTATATGTCGGAGAAAATAGGCCTTTCTTTGGGCACACCAATCTTGGGAAAGGTGCACGCCACCATCGACACATGGAGCTGCTATTATGGATAAGGACAATAGATGGCTTTCACCATGGACCACTGGATCAATGCATGGTCGCATGTCCTCAATAATTTCAACCACTGTCACCATTCCATTAAACATGTGTTACGGCTTGGTCCATCATATTAGGATGCCGAAGAACCACAGGATGTTACCAGAATCCACAAGAAAGGTGAGTATACAGTAATAGAGATGAGCAAACAGTAAAATGTTCGAGGTTCGATATTCGTTTCGAGTAGCCCCTCAATATTCGACTACTCGAATCGAATATCGAACCCTATTATAGTCTATGGGGGGAAAATGCTCCTTTCAGGGGTAGGCAACGTTTGATCAAATTATACTTACCAAGTCCACGAGTGAGGGTCGGGCTGGATCCTCCAAGAAGTCTTCTCCGTGCAGCTTCCCCGCGGCGTCTTCCGGCTCTGAATTCACTCTGCTAGGCATCGGGCCTGGGCAGAGCCGACTGCACATGCCCGCACTACAAGCAGACATGCGCAGTCGGCTCTACTGTATAGCATTCGGCCAATCAATGCTGGTTCTGCATCAAACTTTTACATTCGAATAGCGAGTGGTACTCAATCAAGTACGAGTATTTCGAATACCGTAGTATTCGATCGAATACCTACTCGATCGAGTACCACTCACTCATCTCTATACAGTAACTGTTTTTTAGGTTTACTCATCTTCCCCAGGACATTACTTAATATATACTCGGGTCCGAGGAGACCCCAGAGTAGAATAGTGTTTCATGGAGGGGCAAACTCCAAAGGATACAGGTTCAGGTGTAACCTGAAAGTTTTAGAAAATTAGGGTTGAATCCAGTTCAATCCAAATCCGTTCACTCATACCTAAATGGTGCCCACTCTGCCGACCACTACTGTATGCTAAACAAGGGACAAAATCCCCATTAGTCTAATTGGTGGAGTCCTAGTGGTCAAACCCCCACTGATCTGCTAATTCTCCTCTAGTACCGCAGATAACTTGCTATGATGGGGAAAACTCCTTTAAATCTTTGCTTCTGAGCTATATTCATGATGGTTATTACATCGGCCCAGTATAAAGATGGTCCCTGAGACATTACTGACTAATATGCGACATATTTCATGTTCCCTGTAATATTAATCCTACCACTTTGTCACCAGCCGTGTCAGCTCCATCAAACAGAATACTAGAAATTTCCTAATGATCCACATGGGAGCCGAGCTGAGAAAATGGGGCCCCGGGGGCATCTGTTAGCACTTCTACAGGGGTTAAAGGGCTTATAAAACGTACCCAAATGACAGAACATAAATAGCGTAATGGGTGAACGTGAACTCTGCACATCTACTGAGTGTCTGCTGGGGAGAACCGGTGCCGAAATCTCAATGAAATCACATTCCGCGAGTAAGTTGCATTTATATTATGTTATCACTTTTCTATTTTACGATATGATAGGTTTGTATTATGGTCATGTCCAGTGGTCGGTCATGTTGGTGGTCGTAGTGTCCTATGTATAGAGTATAATAGAGTTACATTAGGGTTATGTCTATTTGTCGGGTTGGGAGTTGTGGTGTACTACAGTATATACTGTGTACAGTGTAATATATTTGTCTTACTTAACAGAAATGGCAATACATATTTGCAATACCTGACTACCAGGACCGGACGTACGGAGGTTGAGATATGTTGCTTTACGGCTTGTATATAACTCCCATAGACTGAATGTGATCTATAGAAACAGTGTACTGTACTGTAAATGTAGAACTAGCGATTAGAGATGAGCGAGTAGTGTTCGATCGAGTAGGTGTTCGATCGAATACTACGGTATTTGAGATACTCGTACTCGATCGAACACTACTAGCTGTTCGAAGTTTAAGGTTTGATGCAGAACCAGCGTTGATTGGCAGAATGCTATACATTCTGCCAATCAACGCTGGTTCTTCTCTTACCTTTAGAAGTTTTCTCCGTGCAGCGTCCCCGCGGCGTCTTCCGGCTGGAATTCACTCTGTCTAGGTATTCGGCCTAGGCAGAGCCGACTGCGCATGCGCGGGCATGCCCTCGCATGCGCAGTCGGCTCTGCTCAGGCGTCGGGCCGGGCAGAGCCGACTGCGTATGTCCGCGCATGACCGTGCATGCGCAGTCGGCTCTGCCTAGGCCCCAATGCCTAGGCAGAGTGAATTCCAGCCAGAAGAAGACGCGGGGACGCTGCACCGGGAGAAGACTTCAAGGACAATCCAGCCCGACCATCACTCGTGGACTTGGTAAGTATAATTTTATCGAATTTTGCGTACCCCTGAAACGAGCATTTCCCCCCCATAGACTATAATGGGGTTCGAAATCCGTTCGAACAGTCGAACAGTGTGCGGCTGTTCGAATCGGATTTTGAACCTCGGACATTTTAGTGTTCGCTCATCTCTACTAGAGATACATTGTACGAAAAAATATTACACATCTCATGCTTACCTTTTGTCACCTCTCCAGGGCTCTGGTCTTGTCCAATCTCCTGGGTGAAGTCAGAAACCACTGAGGACTATGATTGGGGCCCAGTAGTCATAAGGAGGGCATCAACATCATGACACCCTAAAGAGGTGATGAAAGGTGAATATAAGGCTAGGTTCACATCTGTGTTGGGGAAACCATAGGAGAATCCAATTCAACCTAAAATCAGTGGTGAGAAAAGTCCTGCACGGAGGACTTTTCTCACCACCGTTTTCAGTAGAAGAACGTCTAAAACCTGATGGACACCCATTATAGTCTATGGGTTCCACAGGTGTCTGCGGGGTAACCTGTTTTTAGTGGACAAGCTCTCCGTCATTCAGATCACCATGTGGTCCCAAAAGATGGAGAGACCAATGATCGTGTGAACCTAGCATTAGCAGATTATTATTTACCTGCACCTCTCCGGTCCCTCAGATTATTATAACTGGTCAGAAAAGACCCCCAGTTTTCTACGAGATTGTATCAGATTTTATTTCTTCATCCTGAATCATCTTCTCTTTTCTTCTAGGTTCTTTGTACTGGGGAGAAGAACCATTATTTTGCCGTCATGACCACATTGACCATGTACAGTAATATGACCCAGGTGGCCAGCTCCATCAGTTCAGTGCCGGACACGATGAAGACTTTTCTATATGTCTTAGTCTCCAGTTGCTTCTTCCTTTTCCTCTTCTTCATCTCTCTTATACTGCACATCTTCTTCACCACTCCTCACATCCGAGATCATGCCCGCTACATCCTCTTTGCTCATATGCTGATCAACGACACCGTGTTCCTGGTGCATGGACTTTTCCTTTTAGTGACCGGGGTGAACTTTATATATGTACCAGTTCCTATTTGCTATTTTACAATCTCTCTGGCCTCAGCCTCATTTAAGGTCACCCCCTATAGCCTGGCGGCCATGGCTTTGGAACGCTATGCAGCTGTATGTTTCCCACTAAGACATGTGACTCTTTGTAGTCCACAAAAGTCTTATTATACCATTATCGTCATCTGGTTTATCGGACTTACACCCAACATCATTGACTTCATCTTCCTATGGGCTTTGGTTGACAAAAAATTCTTCTCACTTAGCATCCTGTGCAGACAAGAAAACATGGTAGTGAACCTTGTCCAAGGCCTTCTGCTAAACAGTTCCATCATCCTCACCCTAGTGTCCTCAGGACTTATTATTGCCTTCACCTACATTCGAGTCATCTCCATTGCAAAGAATATGAGTTTTCGTCATGACTCTGCCTTAAAAACTGGAAAAACCGTCCTGCTCCACGCCGTGCAGTTTCTCCTGTGCTTATTTTCTTTGACATCTGGTATTCTTGAGGATCAGTTTAGAAGTAATACCTTCTATCTCCCTACTTTCAACTTTCTCATCTTCATGTGTCTGCCGCGGTTCCTCAGCCCCATCATTTATGGATTGAGGGACCAATTCCTTAGAAAATGTATAAGGAAACTTCAATTTGTAAAACAGTAAGGTTATAGAGTTGAAATTTGATGAAGTGCAACTAAAGATACAACAAGGAATTATGGGAAATCATGGTGAACTAGAATGGACTCCACGACCATTGGACATAGACAAAGTCTTCTTCGTCTTGTCCTCAACTCTGAACGGTAATAATACCCAAGTAGACAGTTCTGGTGATATAATCACGGACACATTGAAAATTTTTCTGCGTGTCTTAATCTACTTTTGTTTAATTCTTTTCCTCTTCTTCATCTCTCTTATCCTGCACATCTTCTTTACCACCCCTCAAATCCGAGAGCACGCCCGCTTTGTTCCAATGCTGATCACCTTGTATATGGTGGATAGGCTTTTTCTTTTTGGTGGCCATAGTGAATGAAGTATACGAACCTGTTCCTATCTGTTATGTTATGATCTCTCTGGCAACAGCCACATTTCGGGTAACCAACGATGGCTTGGAAGACATGAGTTTGGAATGCTATGTAGCTATGTTTCCTGAGGCATGTATCTCTTTGTACCCCTTGACGATCTAATTATGCCATGTGGTTCTTTGGACTTCTATCCAACAGAGTTGTGTATCACCATCCAGTATATTTTGGTAGACAAGAAATTCTCTCTTAGAATTATTTGTAGCTGAGAATACATAATAGTGAACCTTGTCCAAGGCCTCCTGAATACCAGTTTCTTTGCCATCATTGTCTCAGCAGGGGAGAAAGAGGGGAGAAACACATTGCTATTGGAAGCAGTGAAAAGCTCCAGACACTGAACTCCCTATCCAAGGGATCTGGGGGGTCATTCTTGGTGTCTATGTGAACATCGTTACAAACCCCATCATACCCCTCGCCTGATACTACAGTCATCCGGCGAAGAGTTATGGCTGTCTATATTTATCTGGTTCTAGGATGTAGGCCAGGACCTCTTTTCCTGGTGACGTCACACAGGGAGGAGACTAGGATAGTTATATGGTCTTAGACCAGGGAAGGGGGTGAGTTCTTATCGTGGGAGAGATGTGAAGACACCTGAGTATTGCTCACTTATGAAAGTACCCTGAGGCCTAGCAGTCAAAGCCCCAACACACCAGACTGCCGATCCGTTTGGTATTCTTTTCACTTTTTAATCCCATTTTATTTTTCTGTACTGTATTCCTTATTTTCACCTGTATTTGCTTGACCATCCACTGATGTATATTCTGTATGCGTAAGCGGTTAGTACCGACCCACTTGGGTTAATAAATATATAAAATTTATAAAGTTTTTTTCATATTATTCTATGAACTCAGGCACTCATGGGTTGTGAGTCAGGGTAAGAGGGGGGCCAAAGGAAGACCAAGCGGCTTCTGACAGTGGTATCCTTTACAACAGGGGTCTGCCATCAGGTTAAGATTTGAGCTAAACAGTAGCTCAAAATGTTCACTATTTTAAGAAATAATTTGGACCCCACTCAGTCCTTCCCATGCTCCCTTTGGCTTAACACAGTCCCTTTGTGACCAATATAGTAATGGTTCCCTACTCTATGTAACTTACAATGGTGATGCCTGCTTAGGGCCCACATACAGAATAATGCATCCACACACAGAATGTTCCTTGAGTGCCTCCTCACTTGATCATGCCTCCACAGTATCCTTAGTGTCTACCTACACAGTATAATGTCCTCTTAGTTTTCCTGACACAGTATATTGCCCCTGCAGCACAGTATAATGCACCTTTAGTGGTCTCTACATTCCCTCCATAATGCCTCCTTCATGCCCTCACACAAAGCATAAAAAAGACTAATCTCCAACCACAACTGTTAGGGACCTAGTGCTATAACAATGGACAGTTAGTCCTGGGCAACCAGAATCCCCCGCACAACTAGGCAATACAGCACTGAGTGTCCATTGCCCTCCAAATCGGTGCAGAACTAGGCCCCAAAGGTCTTTGCCAGAGCTCCTGATGGTGGAGTTGAACTTGGTAAATTCTGGAACCGAGAACCACAGCCACCCAGAGAGCATTACACACACCGTGCACCCCAAGTTGCAGTGGAACCAGAAAAACCCAAAGCCACTCAACTAGGCGGGTGAAGAAACACAAGAAGCTGGTCAGCAGGGTTGAGTGCAGTACGGATGATCACCAGTGGATGGCGGAAGCACCTCAAGAAGTCGTACAGGCCGGGTTGGTACACAGGAGGTCACGCAGAAACCAGGGGTAGTCAGGACGTAGTCAAACAAGCCAGGTCGGTATACAGGAGGTCACGAGGTAACAGAGAATGCAGCAGAAGAGTAGTCTGAAGAGCTGGGTCATACACTGGAGGTCACTAGCTATCCAAATCATAGGTCAAGGAGAGGTGGTCTAGGAGGCAGGCAGGGTCATACATGGAAAGCCAAAACACATGAACACAGTAGGAGGCAGGAGAAGAACTACAGAAATGAACAGAGGGGCAGGGTGAGCTGAACGCAGTGGAAACTGATTAATCATCGGCAGGCCAAGTCACAATGAGGCCTAAATAGCCTCTAGCCCGCCGCTGACCCTCCTGACACCGGAAGCGCTGCTCTGGTCCTAGGAGGAGACCAGAATCCCCCACATACTGCATCGGAGATCCCTCCTCCTCCAGGTATCGGAAGCATGGACATGGAGCCTGAAGCAGAGCATACCGGCAGCCTCCAGCGGAGGCTCCGGCCCACACTTTAACAGTAGCCATGCTCAGGCTATTCATGTGCAGCCAACCAGGACTGTGGCCGATCCCTTTTACTGTGTTATGCCTGTATAAAAGGAACAGCAGTCAGGAGGTCAGATACTCTTGACCACGGTTCATATCATTATGCAACAGCATAGAATCAGCAGTCCAAACAACTGGCAGCCATGGTCTACTAGAGGAGTATGCCTGCCAGAGGACATGGGCAAAGTCAGAAATTAATGAATTTATTTGCTCTGTCCTCATCTTGCTTGTCTCCAGGTAATCCACATTTGATGTTCTGTTATCCCCTTTTTTACTTTGCCCGTTCATGATCACCAATAACTGTCGAGCACCTAAGGATGGAGATGGGACTTTTGGTTGCAGGTCCCAAATTTCTTACAAATGTAACCTTGGTAGTTATGATGATGGAAGAAAGTAAAAAAAAGATGTAGAATCAAAGAATAATACAGAAGACATTTAACATTGTAAACCACCAATCCAGATGTAATAAAGCCGCAATAAAACCGCATCAATTCCTAATGAGTAAAATAGTATAACACAATGAAACATAATATATCAGCAAAGGGAAAAAGAATAAATCAAGCCAGTATCAGCATATATTACCAGACCTGACACATAGGGTAGTCATGCCAATTTCGGATCCACAACATCCTCTAACCCAGAGGTCCCCACACAATGGGTCGTGGACCAGTAATGGGCTGGCCCAGTCGGGGTGACTTCTTTCTGGCCACTAGGTATTGGCTGAAGCTCCTATGCTGCATGTAATACAATGCATAGGAGCTTTGGCAGGCATCTGGTGCAGGACCTGTTTTTCAGAGTAGTCTGCTGGTGTAGCCACCAGTAGATCTCTCTCCACGTACCTGGTTGTTAATGCAACTGCCCTTCCAAAGGTAATATCCCCACACACAAACAAACACAGGTAATAGGGGGCACTACTAGGACTCAATTACTGTAATAGTGCCCCCCCCCCAGCTTAATAACATTACTTGTGGGGGGAAACTCTTACCTGTGAGTGGAGGTGGAGGGTGTTAGGGGGCAACTGCCCCTGGATATGTTGCCGTAGTCCAAATTGATGACGTAATCACGAGTACTCATAGAACAGACAGATAGACACTCAAGTATCGTAATCAGAATGTTCCAAAATTTATTACATATTACTCAGCTTTTCTAGAGGAATAATGGCTGTATGCTAATTTAGGCATAACAAACTACATCATATAGAAATATGAATTATCATTGGTCAAAGTACAAAATGGGCGTTTACAAACTATGAATACGTGTATAAGCAATACATGAGTTAACACATATTTGTCTGTGTCATCCATTTTAGTGTGTAATTATGTTAGCACAGTCTGATGAAATGGATGCCATGACCTTCCAGGTTTCATGCTAGTGGATGACAAACAAAACAAGAGATTAGACCTGACTTCATATCTTGTGAACTTTATGCGTCTTGTTATGGCCATCACGTATTGCGATGTACAAATATGGTAACTTACGTCCGCCAGCATGTAGTATGGAGGGGCAACGAAAAACTGTTTTTAATTAGTTATATTCTAATATGCACATAGACACAAAGATCAGTACATTTAGCCAAAACATAAGCCTCAGGGTTACTGGGAAGCATCTTATCTGTTACTTCTGGCTATACGCTCAGGGTTAGTAGTTACCTTATTTTTCTCTTTTTTTCTAAGTTACAGTTTAGGAACTGGAATTAACCCCTCGCAAGGGGAAGCATGGGAAAATTGGCCTACATGTAAGTTGTCCTTGATACAAAAAAGGTTGTGTACCACTGTTCTTATTGACAGAAATGCACACCAAGTCCTGGAGGAGACTCCTTGGACCCATATACCTTATTAACCAAACCTGGTCACTACGTTTTGGAACATTACTGAAAGAAAGACCAATAAACGTTACATATGGTGTATGTGGGGGAGGCCAAAGCATTTATTTAACAAATAACAAACATAACCAAGAAACAAGTCCATGCCCATTTGAACTGCTGCTCTTTCTTCTTCATCTTGTGCACCCGCCTGTAAGACAGCGGGCACGTAAGTAACAGTATAACGCTCTCTTCTCTGGCATGGACTCCCGCCCAGCTGTGATGACAAAAACCTAAAAGAAAAGAAAATCAACCATGATACTATCCAAAATCAAATAAATAAGGTCAAAAACCAAGAGGGCAGGGTGGGCGGGTGTTCCTCTCACCTGTTACCAGCAGAAGGTAAGCACCAGCCTACGTGCCCCCCTATATAAAGACCCTGTTACTTTTCCTCCTCCATCTCACACACGCCACTTATCTCCAGGGAGAAAACCCCTACATCACCAATCTCCAGGCAAATTAACCCCTTGATCCAATGAGTCCAGAGTCCTTTCCTTATGCAGTTCAGGGCTCTCTAGGACATAGAACACCAGGTGCATTGTCAACAATGCTAAAGCAGATGGCATACAAAGCCTTAAACTGATTTAAAAAATAGTGTATAACACTGTCAGGACTCCTAGGAACCTATCTATAATACATAGTGTATAACACTGTCATGGCTCCTAGGAACCTATCTATAATACATAGTGTATAACACTGTCATGGCTCCTAGGAACCTATCTATAATACATAGTGTATAACACTGTCAGGGCTCCTAGGAACCTATCTATAATACATAGTGTATGACACTGTCAGGGCTCCTAGGAACTTATCTATAATACATAGTGTATGACACTGTCAGGGCTCCTAGGAACCTATCTATAATACATAGTGTATGACACTGTCAGGGCTCCTAGGAACCTATCTATAATACATAGTGTATGACACTGTCAGGGCTCTTAGGAACCTATCTATAATACATAGTGTATGACACTGTCAGGGCTCCTAGGAACCTATCTATAATACATAGTGTATGACACTGTCAGGGCTCCTAGGAACCTATCTATAATACATAGTGTATAACACTGTCAGGGCTCTTAGGAACCTATCTATAATACATAGTGTATAACACTGTCAGGGCTCCTAGGAACTTATCTATAATACATAGTGTATGACACTGTCAGGGCTCCTAGGTACCTATCTATAATACATAGTGTATGACACTGTCAGGGCTCCTAGGAACCTATCTATAATACATAGTGTATGACACTGTCAGGGCTCCTAGGTACCTATCTATAATACATAGTGTATAACACTGTCAGGGCTCTTAGGAACCTATCTATAATACATAATGTATAACACTGTCAGGACTCCTAGGAACCTATCTATAATACATTGTGTATAACACTGTCAGGGCTCCTAGGAACCTATCTATAATACATTGTGTATAACACTGTCAGGGCTCTTAGGAACCTATCTATAATACATAGTATATGACACTGTCAGGACTCCTAGGAACCTATCTATAATACATAGTGTATAACACTGTCAGGGCTCCTAGGAACCTATCTATAATACATAATGTATAACACTGTCAGGACTCCTAGGAACCTATCTGTAATACATAGTGTATGACACTGTCAGAGCTCCTATGAATCTATCTATAATACATAGTGTATGGCACTGCCAGGGCTCCTAGGAACCTATCTATAATACATAGTGTATGACACTGTCAGGGCTCCTAGGACTATATATCTATAATACATAGTGTATAACACTGTCAGGGCTCCTAGGAACCTATCTATAATACATAGTATATTACACTGTCAGGACTCCTATGAACCTATCTATAATACATAGTGTATGACACTGTCAGAACTCCTAGGAACCTATCTATAATACATAGTGTATGACACTGTCAGGGCTCCTAGGAACCTATCTATAAAACATAGTGTATGACACTGTCAGGGCTCCTAGGAACCCATCTATAATACATAGTGTATGACACTGTCAGGGCTCCTAGGAACCCATCTATAATACATAGTGTATGACACTGTCAGAGCTCCTAGGAACCTATCTATAACACATAGTGTATGACACTGTCAGGGCTCCTAGGAACCTATCTATAAAACATAGTGTATGACACTGTCAGGGCTCCTAGGAACCCATCTATAATACATAGTGTATGACACTGTCAGGGCTCCTAGGAACCCATCTATAATACATAGTGTATGACACTGTCAGAGCTCCTAGGAACCTATCTATAACACATAGTGTATGACACTGTCAGAGCTCCTAGGAACCTATCTATAACACATAGTGTATGACACTGTCAGGGCTCCTAGGAACCTATCTATAAAACATAGTGTATGACACTGTCAGGGCTCCTAGGAACCCATCTATAATACATAGTGTATGACACTGTCAGGGCTCCTAGGAACCCATCTATAATACATAGTGTATGACACTGTCAGAGCTCCTAGGAACCTATCTATAACACATAGTGTATGACACTGTCAGGGCTCCTAGGAACCTATCTATAAAACATAGTGTATGACACTGTCAGGGCTCCTAGGAACCTATCTATAATACATAGTGTATGACACTGTCAGAGCTCCTAGGAATCTATCTATAATACATAGCGTATGACACTGTCAGGGCTCCTAGGAACCTATCTATAATACATAGTGTATGACACTGTCAGGGCTCCTAGGAACCTATCTATAATACATAGCGTATGACACTGTCAGGGCTCCTAGGAACCTATCTATAATACATAGCGTATGACACTGTCAGGGCTCCTAGGAACCTATCTATAATACATAGCGTATGACACTGTCAGGGCTCCTATGAACCTATCTATAATACATAGCGTATAACACTGTCAGGGCTCCTAGGAATCTATCTATAATACATAGTGTATAACACTGTCAGGACTCCTAGGAACCTATCTATAATACATAGTGTATGACACTGTCAGGGCTCCTAGGAACCTATCTATAATACATAGTGTATAACACTGTCAGGGCTCCTAGGACTATATATATCTATAATACATTGGTGGCATTGGTGTTAGAACTGGGCCTGTACAACTAGGGTAGAACTAGAGCCTTTTCTTGCTTTGTTTCTGGATTGTGACTGCCCAGTGGGCCATGAAAGCCATATATTGTCCTTGTCCATAATTGCTGCTCCACGTGTCAACAGTGTCCAGCTTTCCCCAGACTGAAGTATCCAAGGATAGGCTCACATTCTCCAACACATGGCCATATAAAGGAGGAACAGCTTTCTTAGGGAAATAATGGCACCTCCATCGAGGTTGAGCACATGCCACCAGTTGGTAACGAACAGCGGAATCCACTAAGTGACTTCTCCTGCAGCAGTTTGAGTTGAGTTGCACAACTGCTGGTTGCTTGGACATATACTGCTGTCTCCTGGCCATACATTCCCTTATGGAAAACTTGTCTTGGAAGAGAATGAGGAATAAGAGAAACAGGTTGTGGTGATCATGATAGTAACAATGATGACCATGTGCTAGGTGTAGATGTGGCCTACCTACAAGGAAGATCATGGGGTGGAGTAAAACAGCCTGGCTCACCTTCATTGCCAATGCCACTGTCAAGTCTATTTTTCTAAGATAGTGATGTCTTTTCATGTGAGATGTCATTCCTAAGTTTCTCCTTGCACATGTTGCCTTTCACCATGGATTTACCATTTGGCAACATACAAAAAAAATTTCCACATGAGAGATGACCACGTGTAGTTTCTTCCACTAGCAACAGCAGAAAGATATCTGCAACTACCATCAGTGCCACCAACCCTACCTGACGAGGTTCCCCTAGGTCTGTCCTGGGCAGACATTTTGGATGATTAGCCTCATTCCCGCGACTTCGTCTTCGTATTGTTGGCATTGATGATCCTCCTATATTGAGCAAATTGCTGCTGTCGGTGGTTTGCCTGTTCCAGCCTTTCAGCAGCTCACAAGCTTTCCTTCTACTTGTCCCTTGCACCGTGCCTGTGATTGTTCCGGCATCTCAGCAGCTCACTGGGACATCATATAATGAGCATGTTGTTGGTGTCAATGATCCTCCTGAGCTCCACTTGAGGAGAACTCTGTGACCTCTGGGTTCCTTCATAGCTTTTGTTGTTTTAGAATTTTTTCGACAAATTAGATTTTCTTTTTCCCAGCATGTTCAAACTGCCAATTTGGATTAAAGGGGTTTTTGTTAGCACGCTGCTTGGAGCAGATCAGATAATATACAGATGCCTGTACACAATGGACTCAGTGTTATCTGTGAATTTACATACAAAGATAACAGACCTGGTTTTATCAGCAACCTGCAATTAGTTGAGATAAGCTGCTGCCAAGAGAAGTGTAATATAGTATATGGACAAAAATTCATAACAGTCATGAAGCCATGTCATTCACCGGGATAAAAAGTAGCCTATACTGTATGTTAATCGAGGTTACAAACTATCCATGTGCCATATTTCATCCAAATCTGTTCATCCGTTTTTGCGTGATTGAGTAGCAAATACACAAACATCCAAACTTTCACATTTATAATATTAGTAGGATATATATAAATGATGCCCCTTCTATTCATAATGTCTCCTAATGAATGCTTTTATAAATGCCCCTTGCTTTCAGAATTATGCCCCATAGCAGCCCCTGCAGCCTCTATTATGCGCCACAGTGGCACAATAGACTGTGGGGCATAATAGAGTTTGCAGGGGGCCACCATGGGTCATAATAGAGGTTGTAGGGGCCACTGTGGGGTATGATAAAGGTTGCTGGGGTCACAGTGTGGCATAAGAGAGGCTGCAGGGGCCGCTGTGGGGCATAATTGCCCTACAACCTCTATTATGCTGGAGCTGCTGCCACCTCTTCTTCACCCAGCGACACATAAGATGTCTGGCTCTCAATGCAGGATGTGTGATGATTAGAGATGAGCGAACACTAAAATGTTCGAGGTTCGAAATTCGATTCGAACAGCCGCTCACTGTTCGAGTGTTCGAATGGGTTTCGAACCCCATTATAGTCTATGGGGAACATAAACTCGTTAAGGGGGAAACCCAAATTCGTGTCTGGAGGGTCACCAAGTCCACTATGACACCCCAGGAAATGATACCAACACCCTGGAATGACACTGGGACAGCAGGGGAAGCATGTCTGGGGGCATAAAAGTCACTTTATTTCATGGAAATCCCTGTCAGTTTGCGATTTTCGCAAGCTAACTTTTCCCCATAGAAATGCATTGGCCAGTGCTGATTGGCCAGAGTACGGAACTCGACCAATCAGCGCTGGCTCTGCTGGAGGAGGCGGAGTCTAAGATAGCTCCACACCAGTCTCCATTCAGGTCCGACCTTAGACTCCGCCTCCTCCGGCAGAGCCAGCGCTGATTGGCCGAAGGCTGGCCAATGCATTCCTATGCGAATGCAGACTTAGCAGTGCTGAGTCAGTTTTGCTCAACTACACATCTGATGCACACTCGGCACTGCTACATCAGATGTAGCAATCTGATGTAGCAGAGCCGAGGGTGCACTAGAACCCCTGTGCAAACTCAGTTCACGCTAATAGAATGCATTGGCCAGCGCTGATTGGCCAATGCATTCTATTAGCCCGATGAAGTAGAGCTGAATGTGTGTGCTAAGCACACACATTCAGCACTGCTTCATCAAGCCAATACAATGCATTAGCCAGTGCTGATTGGCCAGAGTACGGAATTCGGCCAATCAGCGCTGGCTCTGCTGGAGGAGGCGGAGTCTAAGATCGCTCCACACCAGTCTCCATTCAGGTCCGACCTTAGACTCCGCCTCCTCCGGCAGAGCCAGCGCTGATTGGCCGAAGGCTGGCCAATGCATTCCTATGCGAATGCAGACTTAGCAGTGCTGAGTCAGTTTTGCTCAACTACACATCTGATGCACACTCGGCACTGCTACATCAGATGTAGCAATCTGATGTAGCAGAGCCGAGGGTGCACTAGAACCCCTGTGCAAACTCAGTTCACGCTAATAGAATGCATTGGCCAGCGCTGATTGGCCAGAGTACGGAATTCGGCCAATCAGCGCTGGCCAATGCATTCTATTAGCCCGATGAAGTAGAGCTGAATGTGTGTGCTAAGCACACACATTCAGCACTGCTTCATCAAGCCAATACAATGCATTAGCCAGTGCTGATTGGCCAGAGTACGGAATTCGGCCAATCAGCGCTGGCTCTGCTGGAGGAGGCGGAGTCTAAGGTCGGACCTGAATGGAGACTGGTGTGGAGCGATCTTAGACTCCACCTCCTCCAGCAGAGCCAGCGCTGATTGGCCGAATTCCGTACTCTGGCCAATCAGCACTGGCTAATGCATTGTATTGGCGTGATGAAGCAGTGCTGAATGTGTGTGCTTAGCACACACATTCAGCTCTACTTCATCGGGCTAATAGAATGCATTGGCCAATCAGCGCTGGCCAATGCATTCTATTAGCGTGAACTGAGTTTGCACAGGGGTTCTAGTGCACCCTCGGCTCTGCTACATCAGATTGCTACATCTGATGTAGCAGTGCCGAGTGTGCATCAGATGTGTAGTTGAGCAAAACTGACTCAGCACTGCTAAGTCTCTGCATTCGCATAGGAATGCATTGGCCAGCCTTCGGCCAATCAGCGCTGGCTCTGCCGGAGGAGGCGGAGTCTAAGGTCGGACCTGAATGGAGACTGGTGTGGAGCGATCTTAGACTCCGCCTCCTCCAGCAGAGCCAGCGCTGATTGGTCGAGTTCCGTACTCTGGCCAATCAGCGCTGGCCAATGCATTCTATTAGCCCGATGAAGTAGAGCTGAATGTGTGTGCTTAGCACACACATTCAGCTCTACTTCATCAGGCTAATAGAATACATTGGCCAATCAGCGCTGGCCAATGCATTCTATTAGCTTGATGAAGCAGAGTGTGCACAAGGGTTCAAGCGCACCCTCGGCTCTGATGTAGCAGAGCTGAGGGTGCACAAGGGTTCAAGTGCACCCTCGGCTCTCCTACATCAGAGCCGAGGGTGCGCTTGAACCCTTGTGCACACTCTGCTTCATCAAGCTAATAGAATGCATTGGCCAGCACTGATTGGCCAGAGTATGGAATTCGGCCAATCAGCGCTGGCCAATGCATCCCTATGGGAAAAAGTTTATCTCACAAAAATCACAATTACACACCCGATAGAGCCCCAAAAAGTTATTTTTAATAACATTCCCCCCTAAATAAAGGTTATCCCTAGCTATCCCTGCCTGTACAGCTATCCCTGTCTCATAGTCACAAAGTTCACATTCTCATATGACCCGGATTTGAAATCCACTATTCGTCTAAAATGGAGGTCACCTGATTTCGGCAGCCAATGACTTTTTCCAATTTTTTTCAATGCCCCCAGTGTCGTAGTTCCTGTCCCACCTCCCCTGCGCTGTTATTGGTGCAAAAAAGGCGCCAGGGAAGGTGGGAGGGGAATCGAATTTTGGCGCACTTTACCACGTGGTGTTCGATTCGATTCGAACATGGCGAACACCCTGATATCCGATCGAACATGTGTTCGATAGAACACTGTTCGCTCATCTCTAGTGATGATGTCTTATCATTGCTGCCTGCACTGAAATGCAGAGGTCTAAGCCAACCCAGGACAGGTCCACTCAGTTTTGTTTTGGGCTAGTTTAGAAAAAAATACAAAATTGCCGCCCTTCTGAAAGTGCTGCCTGAGGCAGCTGCCTCAGCTTGCCTCATTAGTGGTGTGGGCCTGATTCAGGGGTCTTTTCAGAGTATAATATAGAGTATAATAATCAGAGACTCGGGGGAGGTGATGAAACATGATAAATACTGTTATTAACTCACCTCTCCTGGATCCGGTGTTACTCATAGCAGGCTTCTGGCCTTTACAGTAATGTCCCAGGCGTCACGTGGATGGGTCAGGTTAGCCAGGATAGCTGAAGCAACAAGATGGAGTTTTAGAGGCAGTAAAGGGGTTTTCCATCCCCAAATTGATTGTTCATATTGATGACCTGTTCACAGGTCATCAGTATGTGATCTTTGGGGTCTGACACCCCATCCCTGCACAAATCATCTGTTTTAGCAGCAGGTGCTGGAAACTCCTAGTGGATGGGGAGCATGCACAGACTGTTCCTATTTAAGTAATAGCAGCGGCACTGAAATTTCCGAGAACTACTTCTAGGCAACTGTAGCAATTTCTGGCACCTGGAGGTTGCCACAACAGCTGATCCGAGCAGGGACCAGGTGTTGGACCCCGAAATATCAGCTACTGATGACCTATCCTGTGGTTAGGACATCAGTATGGAAAATACATTTGATGATGCAAAACCCATTTAAGACCAGGAACTGTGAGACTGCCCTACACCATTAGATGTGACCAAGAGTCAGAGGATCAGTACAAAAGACAAATGTTCCAGCCCCCTCCATGTATCATGGTGTATATTGTGAATATTCCTGTAATGGGGAAGTCTTTAATTGACCTCACATCAAGGACACCTCAACCACCATCAGCCATGAATCCTACACCAGGTATTCATTCCCCGTATCACCATCCACTTCATCTATTACCCCTTATCACTGTGCAGAACTAGGGAACGTTTTGGGGAAAAGAACACCATGACTATCGCATGGAAAAGACCAGCCCTATCTGCCATCTTGAATATCTTCCACCCCTCCATCTCCACACTGCACCGCCCAGGGCATTACACCACCCCATTAGCAGCCAAACTTGACATCACTGACAGTAACTTATTCCATAGGAAATCTGAACCTTATAGGATCCCTTGTTATTCACCAGGATACATCTGGCCTTCTCCTTCTTGGAAAACAAAAAGAGTTTGGATCGGGAGGTAAAGAATTCCAATATCCGTACCTGTGGCCAACTGAAGACTATGTTTATTAAGACTTGAATACTAGTACAGTAGGAACCTTGAAGGATCTTATAACTAAAGCTCAAGTCTCAACTATATTTTGGCAACGCGACTATATTTAAGCAGTTGTCATTCTCCTCCCCCAAAATCAATTCTTTCCAGTTCCGATAGACTAGAACATTGCATTAGGCTCTCCATATTGGCCACTTCCACTTGGCTATAGTTTATTCCAATGAAGGCCATATTCAGCAGATGTAGCAGAGATACCCCTGAGCTTAGGATACCAATCCATTAGCTAAGTTGCAAGTTTACAAACTTCTACACTTCAGGGAGACCATTAGAAGTTGGGTTGGGGATTCTTCATCTAGAGACTTTCCTCATTATCCAGACAATTAGGTTGTCATGTGTAGTCATTTGTCATAACCTTCAACAGTACCCTTAAAGGGATAAGAATGATGATGGGTCTAGGGGGAGTTCAGGTAGTAGAACAGTATATAGGCGTCAGTTCTCACAGGGTCCGACACATTATTAAAGAAGGAGCTACGTGACGGTCTACCGGCCTTAGACAATGATGTAGATAAGGCTGGGAGACCAGAGGAGATCCATCCAAATCTTACCATCTGGAGACAGACCGGAGGGAGTCACTGAGGATCACATCAGCTAATGTAAGTATACTATACATTATATACTATACAGAAAATTCCAAGCCACGTCCAGGGGGGTTGACCGGCTAGTAAACACAGGATATGACCACCAATGAAGCAGAGCCACAGGTCACCAGTGGGGTAAGTGATGACTAAGAGATCATTTCTGGGTGTCGCGGGGAACAAGGAAGAATTAAAATTGGGAGATCGGTGAAAAGAGTAGAACTTGTTTTTCACACAATTTTTCCCTTTTTTCGCATTACTGACTGGACAACTTTTCTGCCTTTCTTCTCTTGAGATCATCTCAAGTTCTGTCAGGCTGGAAGTCAATGGTCAATAGATACCATTTCAAGTCTCCCAGATATGTTCTGGTGAGTTCCAGTCAGGCCTCTGGATCGGTTACTCAAGGACATTCACAGAGTTGTCCCTAAGATGCTCTGTGTTGTCTTGGTTGTGTTCTTAGAGTCATCATTGTGTGGTTAGAAGATGAACCTTTGGAGCAGTCTGAGGTCCAGAGCACTTTGGAACAGGTTTTCATAAAGAATATCTCAATTTTGCTCCATTCAGCCTCCTTGTCCCCCATAGCATGATGCTGCCACTATTATGTTTCTCTGTAGGGATGGTAGTGGGCAGTTGATGGGCATTGCAGCTTTCCTCAAAGATGTTGCCACCACCATATCTCACTCAGGGGATGGTTTTGGGCAGGTGATGGGCAGTACTTGGTTTCTTCCAGACATTACACAAAGGATTGAGGCCCAAAGTTTCAGTCTTGGTTCATGAGACCAGAAATTCTTGTTTCTCACAGTCTTACAGCCCTTTAGATGCATTTTACAATCTCCAGGTGGGCTTTCATGTGTCGTCTTTCTGGTGACTCTGACATAAAGGAAGGATTGATGGAGAGCTGTAGTGATGGTTGACCTTCTGGAATTTTGTCCCATCTACACACAGGATCTTTGGAGCTCAGCCAGAGTGACCATTGGGTTCTTGATCACCTTTCTTACCGAGGTCTTTCAATCTGATTACTTAGTATAGTAGGGTGGCCATATCTAGGAAGGCTAAACTTCTTCCATTTATGAATGATAGAGGAACTTTCATTCTCGTAGAATTTTTTTTTTACCCCTTTGCAGGTCTGTGCTAACATACAAACGTGTCTCTGAGGTCTACAACATTACTTTCCTTCTCAAGGCTTGATTTTTGCTTTGATATGCATTGTTGGGTGTCTTTCCACCCCATTGAATGTAAAGTGGTCTTTTGTAGTCCTACCATAGTACATAATCTGACAATGTGGTCAGGAAGTTCTCAGCCATATCATGGTTTTCTGCTCGGTCCATTAATTTACCATTATGTTTTTTCCTCTTTCCAGATACATTTCTCCACATCCTACAAGGGAATGAATTCAACGGGATCCTTAAACAATGGCAACCTAATGTCTCTTTTGAGCGATAGGGTCACCTACATCATCACCGTGGTCTTCTTCATCTTGACTTTGCTTTGCTTCAGCTTTTTTCTCTACTTTATCTCAGTATTATTGATTGTCTACTTCACCACCCCTCGGGTTCGAGAGACTTCCCGATATGTGCTGTTTGCTCACATGCTGGTCAATGACACATTGTATCTCATACTGGGACTCTTTCTCGCCTTGGCTTATCAATTCCTTTACATGTCAGTGCCCGTCTGCTACTTCATCCTTACTCTTACCACCGCCACCTTTAGGATCACACCGTACAACTTGGCGGCCATGGCCCTTGAACGCTACTTAGCCATTTGCTACCCACTGAGATACTTAATGCTCTGTACGGTGAAAAGATCTTATTCTGTGATCACGGCAATGTGGATCCTTGGGTTGCTTCCTAATGCAGCTGATCTAGTTGTACTCAGCACCTCGGTAGAGGAAAGTTTCTTCTCTCAGAACCTTTTGTGTAAGCAGGAAGGGTTAATCGTCCAACCACTACAGGACACCATAAGGTCCTTCACCTTCATAGGTAGTTTGATCCTGGTGGCTCTGGTCATTCTATTCACTTACATCAAGGTTATGTTGATTGCTCGGAAGAGTGGTTCTAGCTCATCGTCCGCCTCCAAAGCTGGGAGGACCGTCATGCTCCACGCGTTTCAGCTCTTCCTTTGTATGGTATCTTTAACGTCTAACATAACTGAGTACTTTGGGGGCAATTACTTTATCATGGTCAATTTCCTAGTCTTCATGTGTTTTCCGAGGCTTCTCAGTCCTCTTATATATGGTATCCGAGATGAAGTGTTCAGTAAATGCATTAGGAAGATGTATTCAACTGTCTATAAGCGTAAAACTGTACAAAAATAATCAGATGTTGGCAATAAAATTTTAAGTTCTTGTTAAGTGTCTGGCTCCTTGCTCATAAATGATGGGTTGTTCTATGATGGGCGTCTGAACGGAACAGTTGTTACTAGGGATGAGTGGACTGGTTTGTAATGAGTCAAGCTCGTAACAAATTGTCCATATATTTCAAGTCTAGTAGAATCTGGAATTTTTGGAATTCGTCATCCACAAACCACTATTATACTCTCTTTAGAATTTAATAAGCAGAGGCCCAAGGAAGATAGGCAAGCATAACAAACAATCTGAAACATCTCTCCAGGATTTCATTGCTACGTCTGGTGCCTCTTCTGACCTTCAAAATGACGTCCACCGCTTCTGGGGACTGCTGAGGTCTATAGTATAAGTTCCTTATTAGAGATGAGCGAGTAGTGTTCGATCGAGTAGGTGTTCCATCGAATACTACGGTATTCGAGATACTCGTACTTGATTGAACACTACTAGCTGTTCGAAGTTTAAGGTTCGATGCAGAACAAGCGTTGTTTGGCAGAATGCTATACATTCTGCCAATCAACACTGGTTCTTCTCTTACCTTTCCGAAGTCTTCTCCGCGCTGTGTCCCCGCGTCTTCTTCCGGGTAGAATTCACTCTGCCTAGGCATCCGGCCTAGGCAGAGCCGACTGCGCATGCGCGGGCATGCCCTTGCATGCGCAGTCAGCTCTGCTCAGGCGTCGGGTCGGGCAGAGCCAACCGCGCATGCGCAGTCGGCTCTGCCTAGGCCCCGATGCCTAGGCAGAGTGAATTCCAGCCGGAAGACGCCGCGGGGGCGCTGCGCCGGGAGAAGACTTCAAGGGGGATCCAGCCCGACCATCATTCGTGGATTTGGTAAGTATAATTTTATCGAATGTTGCCTACCCCTGAAACGAGCATTTCCCCCCATAGACTATAATGGGGTTCGAAATCCATTCGAACAGCCGAACAGTGCGCGGCTGTTCGAATCGGATTTCGAACCTTGGACATTTTAGTGTTCGCTCATCTCTATTCCTTATGTGACCACTGAGGCCTAAGACAAGGAAGAAAAACTACCCTGAATTTGGTGGACGCTAGCTTAATCTGTAGACTGAAGAAAAATGTTCCGAATTTTCTCTAATAATAATAATAATAATAATAATAATAATAATACATTTTATTTATATAGCGCCAACATATTCCGCAGCACTGTACAATTTATAGGGTTCAGATACAGACATACATAACAAAGAACGTCATTTCACACAATGGGACTGAGGGCCCTGCTCAAAAGAGCTTACAATCTATGAGGTAGAGGGGGTGACACAAGAGGTAGCAGGGGCGGTATTGCTTATACAGTGTTCAGACAATTTTGTAATAGAGGTTACAGTCATTACACATACAAAACTTTGTGAGCCGTCACTAGTCGTGTCCTTTAACATGTGGATAGAGCTTGGACAACTATGTTAAGCTGAAAAGGCATCAAGAACGGAAGGGTTAGCATTAGGAATTGTGATAGGCTTGTCTGAAAAGATGCGTCTTTAGTTTGCGTTTGAAACTGTAGAAGTTGGGAGTTAATCTTATTGTCCGGGGTAGAGCATTCCAGAGAAGTGGTGCAGCTCGGGAGAAGTCTTGTATACGAGCGTGGGAGGTTCTGATAATAGAGGATGTAAGTGTTAGATCATTGAGTGAGCGGAGAACACGGGTTGGGCGGTAGACAGAGATGAGGGAGGAAATGTAGGGAGGTGCGGCATTATGGAGAGCCTTGTGGATGAGGGTGATAAGTATATATTTTATTCTATAATGAATAGGGAGCCAATGTAGTGACCGGCACAGACCAGAGGCATCGCTGTAGCGTCTAGCCTGGTAGATGAGCCTGGCCGCTGCATTCAGAATAGATTGTAGAGGGGAGAGTTTAGTGAGGGGAAGACCGATTAGTAAGGAGTTACAGTAGTCAAGGCGAGAATGAATCAGAGAGACAATAAGTGTCTTTAGTGTATCTCTGGTAAGGAAAGGGTGTATTCTGGAGATGTTTTTGAGGTGGAGGTGACATGAACGTGCGAGTGATTCAATATGAGGGGTGAAGGAAAGGTCTGCGTCAAATATGACCCTGAGGCAGCGGGCATGCTGCCTAGGAGTTATAGTAAGGCCTGAGACTGCAATGGATATATCAGGGACAGATCTGTTAGATGGTGGAAACAGTAGTAGTTCAGTCTTAGAGAGATTTAGTTTCAGATAGAGCGAGGACATGATATTAGAGACAGCAGAGAGACAGTCACTGGTGTTCTGTATGAGTGCAGGGGTGATGTCACGGGAAGATGTGTATAATTGGGTGTCATCAGCATAAAGATGGTACCTGAAGCCAAATCTGGCGATGGTTTGTCCAATGGGGGCTGTGTAGAGAGAAAAGAGCAGGGGGCCTAGGACCGAGCCCTGAGGAACCCCAACAGCAAGGGAAAGAGGGGAGGAAACAGAGCCCGCAAATGATACACTGAAAGTGCGGTCTGAGAGATAAGAGGAGAACCAGGAGAGTGCAGTGTCATTGAGGCCGACTGAGTGGAGCATAGTGAGGAGAAGTTGATGGTCAACAGTGTCAAAAGCTGCAGAGGGGTCCAGAAGAATAAGAAGAGAGAAGTCACCATTGGATTTAGCCTTTAGGAGATCATTAGAGACTTTTGTGAGAGCTGTTTCAGTAGAGTGCAGAGCGCGGAAATCAGATTGTAAGGGGTCAAGCAGAGAGTTAGCAGAGAGATAGCGGATTAACCGAGAATAAACCAGGCGTTCCAAAAGTTTAGAGATGAAGGGGAGGTTAGAGACGGGTCGATAGTTAGCAGCACAGGATGGGTCCAGGGAGGGTTTTTTCAGTAGCGGGGTTATAACAGCATGCTTGAAGGAGGATGGGAAGATTCCAGAAGAGAGAGAGAGGTTAAATATTTTAGTAAGGTAAGTAGTGACAGCAGGGGACAGAGATTGGAGAAGGTGTGAGGGGAAGGGGTCACTACTGCAGGTTGTGGGGCGAGATGAAGAAAGTAGCTGGGAGACTTCCTCTTCTGTAACAGGTTCAAAAGATGAGAATGGACAGTCTGAGGTGCGGCTGGTGAGGGGATCAGTACTATCGTAGGTGTGGGAGTCAATGCCACCTGAGGCTTGGGCAGTAATTTCCTGACGGATCTTATCAATTTTATCATGGAAATACATGGCCAGGTCATCAGCACTAAGGTCTGTGAATGGCGTCTGTACCTTGGGTGTGAGTAAGGAGTGAAAGGTTTCAAAAAGCCTTTTAGGGTTGCTGGAGAGAGAACAGATGAGGGCGGTGAAATAGTCTTGTTTGGCGAGGTAAAGGGCAGAGCTATATGTTTTAAGCATAAACTTGAAGTGGAGGAAATCTGCAGGTGAGCGTGATTTTCTCCAGAGACGTTCGGCACACCTAGAGCATCGCTGGAGAAATTGTGTCTGTGGCGTGTGCCACAAAAACAAAAAATGCCAGATTTTACTGTACCGACTTGACACAGGTATTACTATAGTTTATATAACTTCACAATTTTTGGGAGTTCGGCAAGGAAAAGAGTGGCAACGTTAGCAAGCAGTGTATCGACCGGCATATCATTCCCTGTATGTCAGAAGACTGGTGTACAGGGATGATATTGAGGAGCGAATTTGGTGCAGACCTTCCTGGTGAAGGCCAAGAATACAACTCAGTGCTAAGTAGTGCTAAGGGTGTCCAGAAATGCAGTGGTAATGCATGGGTAGCATTAAAGATGAGTTACCTTAATGCCTCCATATAATGCCAAAATAACGCCCCCTTAGTGTCCCCACACACAGTATAATATACCTAGTAGTGTGCCCCACACAGTATATGGCCCCACTTCAAGCCCTCATACAGGATAATGCCCCTCTCATCCCCCCTTAGGAGTGAGTGGTGAGTATTGATTCATTACTCACAGCTCTGCAGGCATCGGAACAAATTATAGGAGAGTCTGGAACACAGAACTGCTCACAGGGCTAGAAAATTACTGAGACTATGCCCAGGACATATATTCACTGGGACCTACACTGAAATCTAGGGACAGCCTAGCAAATCCTACCCAGTTATCAAATATGCAATAGGGACAGTTCTTATATCATGAGAAAGAAGCTTGTAGGATCCATGTGGTTATGATGAAGTAGCTCCGACAGCAACGACCCTGCCTAACATAGTGCCACTAGCACCATCTCTGATCTGTACAATGGCCGTCTCCATCTGTAGTGTGCATACAACAGATATAAGTATACAGCTCTGGAGGTTGTTTATGGGGGTAACCTGCATATAAAAGTATCAGTATATAGCACTGGAGGTTGTATATGGGGGGGGGGGGTAACCTCATACCCACTGTATCACTGTCCCATGGTCCTGGTCGGCGAGATGTATATCCTGGATTCAACTCATCTGTGTCCAGAGAGGATGGATATAAGTTGAATACAATGGTGATACAGGAGTCGTTCATGGACACTGTTCCCTCTCTATTCTCTGGCCCCAGGAGCTGTAGACGTGATATGATGATGTCACTCACATCACGCCTGAAGCTCCTTGAACACTCCAGGAGAAGAGACTGAGGAGAGGTGAATATTGTGGAAGGGGGGTAGATTTGACTGGAGAGAGATAAATGAGGATATTTAACTGGGGGCAGATGTAGGGGGGCAAATAAAGGGGGACAATTAAGCTGGTAGCAGATAAACGGGGACATTGCATACCTGTGCATACCTGCCGGCCGCAAGAAAATGGATGCTTACAATACTGTGCATACGGCCATTTTCTTGTGGCCGGTGGGCATGCGCAGTCGGCTTTGCACTAGGCTGGAGACCTAGAAATTTGAAGCCAACCCCCAGAAGACCCTTTCCTGAAGAAGTTAGAGGGGGCGCTGGAGAGTTCTCTCGCAACATTGGGGATGCCCCCAGTGCTGTTTGAGTGCTGGGGCCCGCCCCTGGTGCTGCGAGAGAAACCATATGCATACCAGCGAAAACTGTGATTTCTAGGGAATGGCAGCGTGGAGAAAACAACATAAGGTAGGAGATGAACAGCCTTTCTTAAGGCTATTCTTACATGATAGGCAGAAAAAATTGAGTTTAAATGATAGGATCCCTTTAAGGACACAGGATAGGGGATAAGTGTCATATTGCTGAGAGTCCCCAGTGATCAGGAGTACACATGTGCGCTAGCGCTCTATATACTTATAGTCCCCTGTTCTCCTGATCACTGCGAGGTCTGACAGCCCGGTCCTGCTATGGATGACAGATAAGTGTCCTTAACAGCACCACTCATGTATCAGCCACATTTCCTTGCCTGACCATGCCTCATATGATTTCAGAAACCACTATTACCCACAATCCTCCTGCTCCATTATTATATACCTTCACATACCTCACAGCCATCCCGGATTCAGCAGGCCAGTCCCGGATTCCAGCTCCTGTCCCAGTCCCCACTCCACCATTCGAGCCCCTGTCTCAGCGTCCGATGTCTTGAGTTGGATCTATGTAGTGACATCACTTATCACATGTGGTGACATCACGTCAGGAGATAAGATAAGATAAGATAATCCTTTAATAGTCCCACAATGGGGAAATTTCAGTGATACAGTTTCATAGATGGTACAGTAGTATATAACAGGAGAGCAACACATACAAGCTCATGGCAGAGAAATCCTAGGAATCATAGCAACTAAAAAGAAAGAAACACAGACACACTGCAGGATCATTTAGTTCTCTGTGCGGAGTGATGTTAATACATTCCTACCGTGGTTGGAGGACACGAGGAGGGGTGTCACAGCATATAGGTATAACAGGCAGAAATGTTTTTTTGCAGAGTTGGGGACATATGCAGCTATCATGATAACATGTGGCAGTTCCTTTGGTAGGTGGTGAGATCTCCTGCTCACAGCTGATAGTTCGGTATCTTGTATCAGCGCTATTGTCCATTAACCACAATAAATGCCCCAAATGTCCTTCATCACTAGCCCTCCTCCTCCTTTCTTCTTACCACTGTGTTCTACTGCCCAAAGAAGTCTGAAGTCATCCAGGTAGACAGAGTGCTGCTCTCTTGCCAAGCTTCCATAACTCATGGGGTAGGTGGGTGATGGTTCCCAGGCTGTAGCATCGTCCCACATCAGCAATAGACTCCAAAAATCATCTCCTTGAGAGAAGAAGTCCACACTTCCATGTAGGTTTCTCCTCCAGCTTTCTCTGCCGCATGGTGGCCATGCTGTCCTTAGCTCCTGGGGGATGGTAAGAGGCACATGTGCACACAGGAAACTCCAGGTGATCAGGTCTGGAGTCTTGTCCATGCTTTAACAATAGAAACAAAAGGGAAAAAAAATAATCCACAGGATCTTCCATTCGATTTATAGCTGCTAAGTCATAGTGCTAGTTTGCTTGGTTAGAGGATTTTTGAAGAAAGAGTGAAAAGGAAAGATAAAGGTTGCTCTCAGCTTGGAGCTCTGTATCGAGGCAGCCACTCAATGCGGCGCCATCTTGGGAAAAAGATGAGACAGCAGGGAACCGGGAGAGGGGAGATTACGGTTTTTCTTTTCATTTGATCCACTAAACTGGGAGAAGTTGGGGGGGCATTATACTGTGGGGTCAACTGGAGAAGAACTTTATATTGTGGGGGCAGATGGATGGGGACTTTATAATATGAAGGGAACTGTGAACTGTAGGGGGGCGTTATTATGGGGGGCAACTGGAGGGGGACATTATAATATGAGGGTGACTGAAGAAGGGCATTATTATGTAGATGCAGCTGGAGGTGGACATTATAATGTGGGGCATACCGTGTCATGGCCACTGTAGGGGCATTATACTTTGTGGGGGCAAAAAAAGAGAACTAGAGGGGAATGGGAGGGGCCAAATTCACCAAGGCGCACATAGTTGGCTATTATTTTTCCAGATTTGTGCAACATGAATCCCAAGTTTGGAAAAAGCCAAAATATTGGGCAGGTTCTTACGAAACCCAGCTCATTGTGAATCAGTTTTCGGGACACTCTGTTCAGGTCTTCAGGTAAGGTGTCACCTTTTCTCTTAAAAACCTCCAATGCCAACGTATTCCATCTGCTATATGGGCAACGTCCGCCTCGGTAAAGAGACCTTCAGTGAGGAGTCCACTGTCTGTGTCCCTTATCGCCAGTGACATAGAGGGTTAGTGTCAGGTGGCAGATCGGAAAGGACAGGCCGAGGAAGGCACATTAGCCACCGTGGAGCCCATACGGAGCAGCCATATTGCCATGGACCCAGTGCTGGTGACCGGCCATTGGTACTTGTTACATATCCATAGAGTGTTGGGGCACATACTGGATAGCACAAATATACAGATATCCCCTGCCATACCTTTAGTCTTGGCCGTACATGTCCAGATTACAGATGAGCGAACCGGTTCAGATTGAATAAGATTCGACCTGAATTTTCCAAAAGTTTTAGGCTTGACCAGAACTCAAAACTTTGGAGGTTCATCACCCATGGCCACAGGGTGTAAGAGGTGGATGCCTAGGAGAGGTTACAAACATCTACACTGAACTTCAGTCATCGCCTTTCCTGGGCATTGTGGGGGCATCCAGTTTTCCATCTGTGTCCTCTGGTGGACTCTTGGGTCATGTTATATGCTTTGGAGGACAGCTGCGATAAAGTGTCCACTGTGACCATCGAGGCCCAATCATAGTTCCCTGAGGCCCGTGACATAACCCAGGAGGCCAGAAGAGGAGACTAAGGGTGCCCAGGAGAAGTGATGGAAGGAGAGTAGTTATTTATTAAGAGTTTCCACACCTTGACACCTTGATACAGCAGCTAACAACATCTGCCTGGAATTGGTATGTTCCCTCCATGTTTGTGTGGTTTCCTCCACTTCCGTTACGTTGGTTATATGTAAGTAAGATAAATATATACTTGTATATTAAGTGCACTTTTGGCTCACGCTCAACAAGTTTGGACCAAAACGAAACAAATTTTCCGAGATTTGCTCATCTCTAGTCCAGATGTGTGTCCCAGGATGACCATGTGTCAAGGAACTCATCTCTGCTACTTTACATAGAATCTTATCCAGATCTTAGATTACGCCAGAGCAGGCCGTGATATTCAGTCACCACATCTGTACATAAGGGACACCATTAAGAGCTGCAATAGACAAACACGACTATTTCACCTAATTAACCCGGTAATTACTGAGCTGTCAGACAGAATTATATGCACCACATGTATCACCCACTCCAGCGCTCCAGGTGTCCCTGAAGATCTCGGCTGGGGTAAGATATATATATCACTAACATCTCCGAAAGGGTGTGAATATTTATGCAACTAGATGAGGGGATCGCCACCAATAATGTAAAGAATAGAGAAGGAGAGATACAATATATCCTCCGAAGCCCGGGAGACAAGACCAGCGGGAACCTGACCCCAATCCATCAAGGATTCAGCTATCCAGCTCCTGCTTATATACCACCAGTATGTATTATATACCACCAGTACGTATTATATACCACCAGTCAATGCCAACGTCCTCATTGCTCCAAACGTTTCATTTGCATTTTAACAAGATTGGTGACTTCTCATAACAGAGGCAACCTATCTATTTATATCCTAGGTTCTGGTGACAGTAACCTATCTATCTGCAGGGCTGGGGTGATATGCTGGTTCTGGTGACAGTAACCTATCTATCTGCAGGGCTGGGGTGATATGCTGGTTCTGGTGACACTAACCTATCTATCTACAAGATTGGGGTGATATGCTGGGTCTGGTGACAGTAACCTATCTATCTGCAGGCTGGGGTGATATGCTGGGTCTGGTGACAGTAACCTATCTATCTGCAGGCTGGGGTGATATGCTGGTTCTGGTGACACTAACCTATCTATCTGCAGGCTGGGGTGATATGCTGGGTCTGGTGACAGTAACCTATCTATCTGCAGGCTGGGGTGATATGCTGGTTCTGGTGACAGTAACCTATCTATCTGCAGGGCTGGGGTGATATGCTGGTTCTGGTGACAGTAACCTATCTATTTGCAGGGCTGGGGTGATATACTGGTTCTGGTGACAGAAACCTATCTATCTGCAGGGCTGGGGTGATATGCTGGTTCTGGTGACAGTAACCTATCTATTTGCAGGGCTGGGGTGATATGCTGGTTTTGGTGACACTAACCTATCCATCTATAAGATTGGGGTGATATACTGGTTCTGGTGACTCTAACCTATCTATCTGCAGGGCTGGGGTGATATGCTGGGTCTAGTAACAGTAACCTATCTATCTGCAGGGCTGGGGTGATATGCTGGTTCTGGTAACACTAACCTATCTATCTTCAAGGCTGGGGTGATATGCTAAATCTGGTGACAGTAACCTATCTATCTGCAGGGCTGGGTTGATATGCTGGTTCTGGTGACACTAACCTATCTATCTGAAAGGCTGGGTTGATATGCTGGTTCTGGTGACACTAACCTATCTATCTGCAGGGCTGGGGGGATGTTCTGGTTCTGGTGACAGTAACCTATCTATCTGCAGGGCTGGGGTGATATGCTGGTTCTGGTGACAGTAACCTATCTATCTGCAGGGCCGGGGTGATATGCTGGGTCTGGTGACAGTAACCTATCTATCTGCAGGGCTGAGGTGATATGCTGGGTCTGGTGACACTAACCTATCTATCTGCAGGGCTGAGGTGATATGCTGGTTCAGGTGACAGTAACCTATCTATCTGCAGGGCTGAGGTGATATGCTGGGTCTGGTGACAGTAACCTATCTATCTGCAGGGCTGAGGTGATATGCTGGGTCTGGTGACACTAACCTATCTATCAGCAGGACTGGGGTGATATGCTGGTTCTGGTGACAGTAACCTATCTATCTGCAGGGCTGAGGTGATATGCTGGTTCAGGTGACAGTAACCTATCTATCTGCAGGGCTGGGGTGATATACTGGGTCTGGTGACAGTAACCTATCTATCTGCATGGCTGGGGTGATATGCTGGGTCTGGTGACAGTAACCTATCTATCTGCAGGGCTGAGGTGATATGCTGGGTCTGGTGACACTAACCTATCTATCTGCAGGGCCGAGGTGATATGCTGGTTCAGGTGACAGTAACCTATCTATCTGCAGGGCTGGGGTGATATGCTGGTTCAGGTGACAGTAACCTATCTATCTGCAGGACTGGGGTGATATGCTGGGTCTGGTGACACTAACCTATCTATCAGCAGGACTGGGGTGATATGCTGGTTCAGGTGACAGTAACCTATCTATCTGCAGGGCTGAGGTGATATGCTGGGTCTGGTGACACTAACCTATCTATCTGCAGGGCTGGGGTGATATGCTGGTTCAGGTGACAGTATAACCTATCTATCTGCAGGACTGGGGTGATATACTGGTTCTGGTGACAGTAACCTATCTATCTGCAGGGCTGGGGTGATATGCTAAATCTGGTGACAGTAACCTATCTATCTGCAGGACTGAGGTGATATGCTGGTTCTGGTGACAGTAACCTATCTATCTGCAGGGCTGGGGTGATATGCTGGTTCAGGTGACAGTATAACCTATCTATCTGCAGGACTGGGGTGATATACTGGTTCTGGTGACAGTAACCTATCTATCTGCAGGGTTGGGGTAATACACATTCGGTGGTGTCCATACTGTATTTTATCATTTTTAGTTGTCTTGGTCAATGTTTGCTTCTAAGGTTCTGTGTTTTGCCTGTCTTGTAGGTCTCTCCAGCACTCTCCTGCGATGGTGATGAACTCTACAGTTCTGTACAACAATGTGACCTATGTGTCTATGTTTGCGGTTAGAATAAATGAAGTCATGAGAATAGTCTTCTCCATCTTGTCAGTTTTCTGTTTCTGCATCTCCCTCTACTTCATGATGGTTTTGCTGATGGTCTACTTCACCACGCCTTACATCCGGGACAGTTCCCGCTACATCCTCTTCATTCATATGCTCCTTAATGACATGTTGTACCTCATCTTGACGCTCTTCCTTTCCTTAGCCTTCCAGTTTAACTTTTATATCCAAGTGCCCATATGTTACTTCATTCTCACCCTGGCAATCGCCACTTTTAAGATCACCCCGTACAACTTGGCGGCCATGGCTTTCGAGCGATACATAGCCATTTGTTTTCCTCTAAGACATGCCATTTTATGTACTGCCCAACGGACCTATCTCACCATGATGTTAATGTGGGTTGTTGGTCTGCTCCCAGGTGTAGCGGACTTTGTCGTCCTCAGTCGTTCTGTTCAGAAGGATTTTTACTCCCAGAATCTCTTATGCAAACAGGAACGGGTCATTGTCCAGCCGTTGCAGAACTTTATAAGGTCCACCACCTACATTTGTAGTCTATTCCTGGTGGCTCTTGTCATACTTTTCACCTACATCAAGGTGATGTTGGTTGCTCGGAAAAGTGGTTCTGGTAGATCTTCTGCCTCCAAGGCTGGTAGAACCCTCATGCTTCACACGCTACAACTCATTTTATGTATGTTGTCATTAACCTCCTCCATTACCGAGTCATACCGTGGAGATTACATCGTCACCCTGACCATGGCCAACTTCTTGCTGCTCATGTGTTTTCCAAGACTCCTCAGCCCTCTCATCTATGGTATAAGGGATGAAGTGTTCAATAAAAGCATCAAAAAGTTGTATTCGGCAAACCTTTAAGTCTACAACTCTTTTACCCATCCACCATAGTCCATGACCACATAGATATCAACCAAGTCAACGTGTATCACATAAGAGATACAACTGTTGAGTTGTAACAGTAAATCATTGAGTTTCTTATTATTACGTGTTTGCACTATGGAATCCGTCAGTCATGTATGTGCAGAGGTGGATCCATTGCTTTTGGAGCCAAGGAAATCCTGGAAAAAAACTCCCATCTTTGACTATGTTCTCATAAAGTCAACCGGAGTTCACCAATAAGAGATGTAACCTCAGTGTCTACAAGTACCGTTTGTCATAGTTTCCACATTGGCACCCCAACAACATGGCAGCACGGCGGCTCAGTGGTTAACAACGCTGGGGTCCGGAGGTCAAATCCAGTCAAGGACAACATCTGCATGGAGATTATATGTTCCCATGTGTTTGCGTGGGTTTCCTCCCACACTCCAAAGACATACTGATATGGAGTTTAGATTGTGAGACCTCCTCGGGACAGTGACTCACAATGTCTTTAAAGCTCTGTGGAAATGTCCATGAAAATGTAGCGAACCCCGAAGAGTATTAGACACACTACAACAGAAAATTCATGCCAAAATACCCAAGAATAGCCCTACTACTCTCCTCATAAGGAGAATCCACAGTGTCCTTCTTGGGCACAGCCTCCAACGACCACTAGACAATAGACCATAGTTTCTTCTGGAGGATTCTCTGGTACTCTTGTGGGTCAGTCTGTCCATGAGTGCCAATTCCATTGCAACAATGAGTAACGGCTACGGCGTGAGAAAGAGAGGCTGTTGGTCAGCGATGACGGGTCTCTATGTCCTTTTAGAGTCCTATTTCTGCTTAGTAATAATTGAGTGCTGTTGTGTATCAAGCTGGAGGAGGGCCAGTGCAGCCACTGTGTTATGTATATATGGATTTTGGAATGTTTTATGTGTTTTCCCCTGTATTGTAGAATTTTGCAACTTCCCATATGGTTTATGTTCCCCTTATGATACTCTACTACTGTGTTCTGGCTACCCCTTTGTATTAGAGGACTTGGTACTATACTACAGGGACCTTTAATTGAGTGATGAGTGTGCTAGAAGCCAAAAGATACCTGCTGTGAGTTCTCTGCAGCCCCTGAGGGAGGAGAAGTGACCAACTGCCCATCAGCAACCAACTACAGCCCTGATACAGGGAAGAGATTGCTGTCAGCCCTACAGAGGAGTAAAGAGTGCCAATTTGGAAGAAGTCGCAGTTTACAGAACCACCAGCCTGGACCCTTTTATCTCCATATAATTCAGCCCTCATAGCCATAGTGGGTGAGGCAGAGGCTTTAAATATTTGGAGTGGAGAAAGCCACCCATTTTATACTGAGTACCTCTCATCCCAAGTCTGGGAATAGCCATCACAGTGTAAGTCCTAACTACAACTCCTATCAGGAAAGTGAATAAGTTATTGGATACCACAGTAAAGTTCATTTTGGTTGCACCACTGCCTCCTGAGTCGTTCCTGCATTTACTATCAGCGACTTTTTGAACACCACCACATGGCTCAGGGTAAGAGAGGAAAACCACCACCACCATCAGGTACCTCCTTGGACAGTGTTACAGTCTAGGACGTGGGCTGGAGCAGTTCGAGTGTCTCTGGCCTATCTGCGACATCACCACCACATCTACTACCCCATACTCAGGCTCCTTCCATTGGGTTGTGGCAGCGCACTGTGATATGCCCCCTTTAGCAAAGTAACTTGTAGGCTCCAAAATATTTAATAGGACCCCCAACTGCTATGGACCACTGATAATACTGATCTTATGTGACTAAGAAACCTTTTAGCACCCTTAGGCAACTGATATTGGGGGCAACTTCTACTTCTGTACCCCCTATAGCTAAGACCCTGTTCCTAGCATGCCGATACCTAAGATTAAGGGCCTAGCTATGGGGTATGCAGCTATAGAAGTCACTACTGGGCCTTGGAGGTCATCCGGACACATAAAATATCTCACTATTCTAAATGGGACAAGGAACGTAGGGGCCACACCTGGGTGTAATGGTGTCACCTATATCTGCAAGAGGCTCAGAATTGTGTATCTTTAGTAGCAGTGACCTACACGATAATACATATCACTACCCCATCGGACAAGACAGGAGAAGTAATACAGTTGTGTCCCACTGGGAATACTGCAAAAAGTGTGTACACAGATTTTCCTGCAGAATGTGTTATTGTATAGGGTATCTGTGCCTTTAACAGGGTGAGCCATTTGGAGCTGGGGCTGAATTGATATCAGGCCCCTGACTGAGGAGTCCTTGGTGGAGGGGAGAGCCAGAGGGTTAGGAAGACGAGGTAGATGGGAGATGGGAGATGGTATTTCTCCTTTATTCAGGGTGCAAGATACAAATGTGAGGGTGAAGTTCTATGAACCTCATAGCCACGACGCTACCTGTAGCCTCTGGTCACACAAGGCAACTCATTATTGGCTTCTCGTATCCAGGGCATTGCAGACATTTTGTAGTTTTGATCGGTATAGCACCCTGTAAGACTCTATACACACGACCATGGCTAGCACACTGACCCATTCCTCTTTAGGACCCCTTGCACACACCCGTGTATTATCACAGGTCCATGTACGCAGAAGTGAGTCCTCTCTGTTTTGTGACCTGCTTCACTAGATGAAGTGAATGGTTCTGAGGAGGCATAGGCAGCACAGAGGTATCATCCATGCCATTGTACCACAGACCGGGCACATGCACACACGAAGGAAGACTGTCCCAGCAAGAAACACAGCCATCGGGAAGTACCATGTATTAGCACAGCCTCACCCCAGTGGATGCTCTCTAAGGCAGAGTTCACATGGAGGAAAGTGGAGCGCAATCTGGCACGTATACACGTGCCGGCAGATGATGCGCTCAAAATGCTCCCATTCATTTCAATGGGAGTTCGGATCGTATATGCCACGTTATTTTGCGCCCGTGATTTTGCGGCCTCAAAATCACGGGCGCAAAATAATGCAGCGTAAACGATACGAACTCCATTGAAATGAATGGGAGCATTTTGAGCGCGTCATCTGCCGGCACATGTATACGTGCCAGATTGCGCTCCACTTTCCTCTGTGTGAACTCTGCCTAAGACGTGTACCTCCAGTTTCTGGAAGGTGTTTGGTTATATACTGTAAAACTGTGCACTTCTACATTTGCAACCCTGTCTCCTGATTCTCATGCCAGCACCTACCATCCAGGGCACGCCAACCACCATCAGGTTCGATGAGACTTACTAATATTAGGATGTTCCACAAGGAAACATTACTACCACCATCTGACAATCTGCAGGTCCCCTAACACTGTTAAAGAGAAAAATGTAGGTGTCCCTCAGGTAATACCATGTATCCGCTCAACCCCAGCCCTAGTGGATGCTCTTTAACCTCAGTACCGGGCCAATTTCTGGTCCAGGACCAGACTTTCCAGGTTTTTCATTTTTAACATTTGGGTTATTCTACTCATTTCTTTGTCTTTTTTCAGTAACACATATGGCTTTACCCATCCTTCCCTGACTACCAGGTCAGAGGAGAGCTGCATCATGGTGACGCCTGTGCAGCATCCCAGAGTGCTACTGCTTCAAGTGTTTGTCTATAGTGCCTCTGGGTTATGTTGGTATGTCCCGTCCTTCATGTTATGTGTCACTGTTTGCATTTGTTATTTCCCCTTTCACTGTTCAAACCCTTGCCTTGGTTCAGCCCTGGCCTTTCACAGGCCACTGGGCAAGGTTGTAGGAGATCTTTCTCCCCGGTGATCCTTGGACCAGAGTTCATTTAGTTCCAGGTTAGACCTTGTTCAATACACAGTGCAGAGTCTTCCTACACACCAACTGCTCTGGGCCAACGGTCAGCCATTACAGCCTCACGGAGGACCACTTTCTGCCCCAGGCTCATCCAGACAGCTCTGAGTCAAGGGTAAAGTTTGTCTGGACATTTGCCAGCCATGCCAGGAGAACAACAGAGGACTCCGTCAGGAGGAACTTATTCGGGGCTAGTCTCCAGGTAACCAGATACCTGTCAGAACTCCATGTTCCAGTACTAGCCCCAACATCCTAAATTGGAGGAGGAGTACTTGTGGACTTATTTGCAGAACCTGTAACATCTCTGGGCAACCTCCTAAAGCCAAGGCAGGGGGATTGTACAGTGGACTACTACCCCCATCTACCAGCTGTTGTTGTGCTCATCCCAGTTCAGTTAATAAACAGTTTCTTGGTTTCATGGCACCATCTGGATTCCTGAATTGTGCCTGCATCACCATCAGGGCCCTTCTGAACACCATCACACCGGCTCAGAGAGGAGAGGTCCTTTCTCCAACTAGAAGTGCCCCAGGGGAACTACTACTACCACCACCATCCGGTAGAGCTGCAGGACCCCCTTTGACTGTGTCCGACCCTGGAGTGGGATTGGGGTGTATGTGCAGTGTGCTCGGCCTAGCAGGTGACACTCTATCTGCCACTACAACTCCCATCCTCTGGTCTAATCCACTGGACTGCGGCACCCATAGCAGTGTATACAGTGATCGGGAAGGTAATAAACGATCCCTGCCTTCTCTAGGGGAGCTTTAAATGTAGTTACAGTTATTTTATCTGGCATGTTGCCTTTGTCTGGCAGGTCATTACAATTACGGTGATACCAGACTTATATTGGTTTTATTACATTTTATCACTTTTACAAATAAAACATTACTTTTTGAAAAAGAACAATTTTCTCCGTATTCTGACACCTAATAGTTTGTACTGTTTAGTTGACAAAGATCTGTCAGGGCTCTTTATTTGTGGGCAAGTTGCAGGCAAACCCTTTGACCCCACAATCTTATTGCGGGGGATCTATGGGGTGACAGAGTGGGCAAATTTGCCCCAGAACGCAACAAGAGAACCTAAAAAATCTCCCACTTTCTTGTAAAAAGACTCCCTGAGATCGACTGCTAGACATGTCTGTACCACAATGACTGCGGAGACATTATCTAGCCACTATCCCATGTAGGGCTTACAATCTAAATTTTCGATCAGTATGTCTTTGGAGGCAGATGTGTACTGAAAGGTGCAAGATGGCGAGGAAAAGGTAGATTACATTAAGCTGCAGGGATAGTGAAAAGGAGAGGTAGAAATTGGCCCTCCACACAGTATAATGCCTCCTAAGTGGCCCAAACACAGTGTAATGCCCCCTAAGCAGCTCACACATAGTACAATGCCTACTCAGTGGTGCACCCACTGTATAATGCCCAGTCAGTGGCCCAATACAGTATAAAGCTCTCTCAGTACACAGTATAATGTCCCATAGTGGCCCCTCCACAAATTATAATGTCCCATAGTGACCCATCCAAACAGTACAATGTCCCATAGTGGCCCCTGCACACAGAATACTGTTACATAGGCGCCTCCACATAGTGCAAAGTCAGCTATCAGACACCTTCATCAAGTATAATCACCCATAGTGGCCCTTGAACACAGTATAATATCCCATAGAGGCCTCTCCTCACAGTATTAGGCCCCATAGTGGCTACTCCACACAATATAGTGTCCCAGAGTGCCCCCCTAAGTACCATCGTAGCAGCCCTAGCAACTGGACCCATCAGTTAATGGGCCCTATTTACTTACCGTTTCCCACTCCTGCTCAAGGCATCCTCCGCTTCCCCTTCTTCCTCCGTTTCAGACCACAGAGTATAATGATCGGAGGCCCAGTGAAGAGGCCCCATGCTTTCTTGGACCTCTTTAGATCAGGCCGGTGTTACAACGCATAATGACGCATTATTCATTACACATTCTACCTCCGATCATTATACTCTGGGGTCTGAAAACTATAATACTAATTTATAAGTGGTGTACCCAAAAAATTCCAAATCTGTTGGGATCATAATGGGACATAATTCTCTGTGGATGCTTCAATGGTCCATTATACAATGTGCAGGGGCCACTATGGGACTTTATACTGTGTGGAGGGGCCACTATAGGACATTATACTGTATGGAGACCACCTTGAGACATAATAGTGTGTGTAAATCGGGTGTTATACTGTGTGAGGGCCAGGAAGGGGAATCCTATGCTGTGGAAGTATGGCCAAGTCTTTGCTAGCCATGCCCCTACCTATACGGTATATGGCAAGTCCAACCCTGGTGGTGAGTTTAAGTATCTTCACTAGAGCACTGCAACACCACTGCGATGGAGATATCTAGAGAACATCTGTCTGTTACAATCTGTGACCTGAGGACCATTAGAGAGTGTATGGCCATACCTTCTTCGCCATGTGGACTAATTGAGCTATTTTGCAAATGTCTTGGTACCCGAGACTATTGTGTGCAATTTTCCCTGGCATCTAATCACTCGGTGGCACCACCTAATCTTTGTAGTTTACATTTCTGTAGGGGCAGAATAACCCTGAGTTAGGTTACCACCCTGCAGCCCTGTTTCATAAGAACATTAGTTCAACTGATAGTCAGATTCATGCTTATAATATACTAATATTTGAAAAATATGACAACCAATTGCAAATGGCCGAGCTCTCATCATGCCCACAACAGAGCAATATGACATTGGTTTCTTGACTCACAACATTGTGCAACCATTGGTCTACTGTTGGTGGGACAGATTTTCACCATTCTTACAAGGCACCCATCTAGTACTGGTGGGCCACATTTCCACTATCCTTCCAAAGCATCCCTCTACTAGTGATGGACCATATTTCCACTATCCTGAGAAATCCCTCTACTACTGGTGGCCATATTTCCACTATCCTTCTGAAGCATCCCTCTACTAGTGATGGATCAGACTTCCACTATCCTTCCGAAGCATCCCTCTACTAATGATGAGCCAAATTTTCACTATCCTTCCAAAGCATCCCTCTACTACTGGTGGCCATATTTCCACTATCCTTCCGAAGCATCCCTATACTAGTGATGGGCCAGACTTCCACTATCCTTCTTGTAAGCTCTCATCGTGCCCATAAGAGATCAATATGACATTGGTTTCTTGACCCACAACAATGTGCAACCATTGGCCTACTACTGGTGGGCCATATTTCCACCATTCTCCCGAGGCATCCCTCTACTCCTGATGGGCCAGACTTCCTCTATCCATCCGAAGCATCCCTCTACTACTGGTGGGCCATATTTCCACTATCCTTCTGAGACATCTCTCTACTACTGCTGGGCTAGACTTCCACCATCCTTCCCTGACATCCCTCTACTGCTGGGGGGCCAGATTTCCACCATCCTTCAAAGGCATCCTGCTAAAAAAAATATATGTTTTAATTTCACATGGTCTGAGATTGAATAATCTACATATTTCCAGGATTTTCTATGTCTACTCTAATTATTTTTATTCTTATTACTTTCTTGGATTGACCTTGTGTCCTCGGAGATGGCCTACAAATCATCCAAAACCCTCATTAATATCATCTTGTCATCCTGATGTTCATGAAACTAATTAACTAAGTTAACAGCCCTGCCCCCTGGGACACCTGGTGATGATATATAGGAACCGAGCTCAGGGAGGTTTTGCCGTATATTCTGATGCTCCCAGTATTAATGATACCGCTCAGCATGGACAGGACGGAGAAGATGCACAACTGAATAAGCGAAACAGTCAAAAACTTGAAAACAGCCATAACTGTGTGTGGTAAGTGATAGCAAATAGTGTCAACACCCAAATGTAGCAGAGTGGAATGTATTCATTGTAATGGATACAGTGGATACAGCTCATAGTTATCTTATGATATAGGATGTGGCCAGGTTTACCAAGGTGGGGACATGAATTTGTTACTAGCCATAATATCGCTTCAAAAACATCAGCCAAAAGACATTCTAGAGGTGTAACATAAAGATCCAATGAAAAAAAAAAAAACTTCAACAGGGTCACCACCTACCATGTGTTAGTTATGGAGGGAACTCTCTTCTACTTTCAGTGTGCAGTGTATGGGATATCGTCACTCCATAAACCCTGTCTGAAGCCTCTCACCTCTGCCAGGTCAGTCCTCTCTGCGCCAAGCTGACGAGATGCAATAACATCGAAACAGCTGTCCTTGGCTGAGAGACTACCTAGTAAAATCCCAACATCATTGCAAACAAAGGCCTCTGAGAAGGTCGGCATGATGTTAAAGGGAGCGCCCTCTATTGGATTGCTTGACTGAGGCTCTGTCTTCCTAATTACATCATGGAAGTCAGATTTGCATATTCTTCCCATGTTCCAGTGTATGGGAGACATTCCAGCAGCTAGTTTCCTGACACCAGCTATGGGACAACTGAGAATTAGAGAGAGAGCTTGCAGAAGGGAACAGCCCAAAGTGATTGCAACTCACATAAAGGACCAAAATAGTGTTACTGCTCATCTACACATACTGAGGATATGTGGTGGATTTTGTATCCATCCAGTAGAGCATCCGAGTATATTCATGGTGGGCAGATTTAGAGGCTAAAGAGGTGAATCTCCAAAACCAATGCTATGCTCTGAAGAAAATCTCCAGTGGTTGGAGATATGTGATGGATTTTGTATCCAGTCAAACTGGATTATGTCAAGTCATGGACAAGTCCTAAGATCTCTGAGATTAGTAAAAATGTTTTTGGATGTTTTTGACTCATACTTTATCTATTTTCTTCTAGTGTTGAAAGTTCATCTTCTTATGGTTCCTCCAGGCTCCTCAGTAATGAATATAACTAGTATTGATCTATATGTGACGCAGTTGGCCTTCCAATACACTAAGGCCTATGAGATTCTGTTAGTCATATTTTTTATCCTAACATTCTTATTCTTCTTCTTCTTCATCTACTTCATCGTTGTCCTGCTGATTGTCTTCTTCACCACTCCTCATGTCCAGGAGAACACTCGATATATCCTCTTTGCCCACATGCTCATCAATGATACCTTGTATCTTATCATGGGACTTGTCCTCTCCGTGTTCTATACCTATGTTAGATCTGTTCCGATGCCCATCTGCTATGTCATGGTCACTCTAGCGACTATTACCTTCAAGGTGACTCCCTATAACCTTGCGGCCATGGCTTTGGAGCGTTACATAGCCATTTGCTTCCCATTGAGGTATGTCATGTTTTGTACAACCCAAAGAACTTACTTTGTCATTGCAGCCATGTGGTTTGTCGGACTGCTCCCTAATATTGCCGATTTTACGGTCTTGATTGTCTCAGTGGAGAAGACATTTTTCTTCGAATTCCTAGCATGCAGACAGGAGTCCCTCATAGTGCAACCTTTGCAGTCCGTCATAAGGTCATTGTCCTTCATCGGTAGTCTATTTCTTGTTGCTTTTGTTATTCTGTTCACCTACATCAAAGTTATCATCATAGCTCGAAAAACTAACTCTAAGAGTTCTTCTGCCTCGAAGGCCGGTAGGACCCTACTGCTCCATGCCATTCAATTGCTTCTGTGTCTCCTGTCATTGACGTCCTCAATCACAGAGTCCTACAATGGAGAATATGTCCTCATTTTGATGGCTTTTAACTTTTTGATATTCATGTGTTTGCCGCGGCTCCTCAGCCCTCTTATCTATGGGATTAGAGATGAAGTTTTTAGCAAATACATTAAGAAAATGTATTCTTCAAAAAAATAACAAAGTGGTCTTCACAAACTTTGCAAGTCAGATACGTTGAAAGTTAAGATTTTAAGGAGTTTTCGAGGACTAAAATATCAATGACCTGCCCTTAGGATCGGTAACCTCATCCTTAGATCAGTAGGGGGTTCTAGGCTTTGAGGTTCCAGGTGTCAGCCCCCAGCCAATCTGATATACCTAAGGATAGGTCAACATTTTAGTCCCGGAAGACTCCTTCAGAGACCTATCTGAAGCAGTGATTCCCAAAATGGTCCAGGTGGAGGGGTCCACGGGAGACTCAACAGGGGTCTACGTTAGATCTAATCTTCACATTTTTTGATGAGTTTTGGGAATATGGTAGAAATGTAGCAGCAGGAGGTCCACCGAAACCAGTAAAATTTTGAAAGTGGTCTACAAGAAAAAAAACGTTTGGGAACCTCTGATCTAAAGTCTTCAGACTTTAGAACATTTTTAGCTGTGCTGTGCCAAAAAGGATATTCTGTGGTCAAGACTGATGTCCTTATCTTGACTAGGCAATAAGTGGTTAAAAAATAGATTTAGTTGACCCTGGACATGGTCCATCCATTTCTTAGGCAGATACACAGACTACTGTATCTAGGTCATAGTGCCCATTCACGTTAGACTAAAGTCGATGACTATGTCAATGGTAAGAGTCGTTCATTGTGTCATCGTCGGAGAAGAAGTTGACCATTGTTGAAGTTTTTGTTAGATAGTAAGATGAAAGACCTTTATTTGTAAAGGACAATCTCAAACCTTTCCCAATCTGTCCTTTGCCTTGTGTTATTGAACATTTACAGCCAATCTGAATGACTATATAGTGTCCACCAAACGATTGTTATTCAGCCACACATCTACCTACCTCTATCTACTGTGTTGGCCACCTTGAGAACTTCAGGTAACCTTCTTGATCTTAGCTTCTTTTGAGTGTGATGGGTCAATGGGAAATTAAATTGGTTCACTTTAGGCCTGAATTTCAAGATTTAGAGTTAAATTAGTCTTTATTGGGTTTGTACCATATAGCCCTATTTCTATTAAATGGGTTTTCTATCGGGTTCGGAAAAGATTGGATCGGAGCAAATTTCACGATCGCGATCGGCTGGAAAATGATTGGAAATGGGATTTTGAAATCTCAAGATCGGCTCAACCCGAAAAGTGAATTTTCCCATAGAGAAGCATTGACTAGGGTTGAGCGACCGGATTCGGAAAAGATCGGATCCCGATCAGCGATCGAGCAAATTTCACAATCGGGATCGGCTGGAAAATGATCGGAAATCGATCCTGAAATCTCAACCCTAGTTTTCTAGTGATATCCAAATATCTATACTCACCTCCACTGATCCATTGCTGCCACTGTTTTGGCTATGCCCAGGTCTCCGCTGTTCTCTTGGTCCTTCACTCTACCAGGAATGTGTATATTATTTTATGCTTTGGGTCTTATATTTAATAAACTTTGTTGTGAAAAAAGTTATTTGTGGTTATTTTAGTCTTTTTACAGATTTTTTTTATTTCGGAATTTTTCATTTTTAGGCCAGTGCTTATACAATCTTCATACAAAAGTGTAATTTCTTAAGTCTCTTGGCCAGAGGCATGACTAGAAGGTCCTGGGCCCCAATGCAAAATCTGTAACGGGACACCCATTTACTATGTATAATACTGGTGTCTTATTATGCTGTATTAAGACCTATGGGCCCCCTCATCCTCCAGGGCCCCGTGCAGACTGCGTCCCCTGCTCTTGGCTCAATGTATCCTGAGGAATGTGACATGCATCATGACTAGAGATGAGCGAACAGTAAAATATTCGATATTCGTTATTCATTTCGAATAGCCCCTCAATATTTGACTATTCGAACGAATATCGAACCCCATTATAGTCTATGGGAGAAAATGCTTCGTTTCAGGGGATCCCACCATTCGACTCAGGAGGGTCACCAAGTCCACTATGACACCCCAGGAAATGATGCCAACACCTCTGGAATACAACTGCGACAGCAGGGGGAGCGTGTCTGGGGGCATCTAACACACCAAAGACCCTCTATTACCCCACTATCACAGCCTAACAACTACACAAAAAACATCTATCAAAGTGGGAAAACACCTGGAAATGTGGTAAGACCTTCCAAAATTCACTTTTCAGGCCCTTAACATGAGCCCTTCCAAATTAAGTTCCAGGCCCATAAGCTGAGCTCCCAGCAGAGATTGAGGCCCTTCAGATGACTTCAGCCTTTTACCTGCTGAATTTTAGGCCCTTTAACTTATTTTAGCCTTGTACCAGCAGAGATTTGTTGGTTCTTTGGGTGAGTTGAGACTTTAAACAGCAGAGATTTAGTTTTTGGCCCTCGGAGTGAGTAGAGCCTCTAACCAGCAGAGTTGGGGGTATCAGGGTGGAGGGAGCCTAGTAGGAGCAGAATTGTGCAACGCTGACGATGGAGGAGTATGAGGAGGAGGAGGAATTGAAGAACGTGAGCACACACATGAAACTTCAGTGGTGGTACTGAAGTGGGGTGCTTCAGTGGTGGTACTTTGGCCACGGGGTGCCATTAACATGTCGCCATTAACGTGTTGCCATTAATTGTGTTAACGCGACCACAAACATGCAATGTCAAAAGCCCGGTGCAAACGTCCCATAAACGCGGCGCATTGCGCGCCGCATTTACTCCGTGTGAATGCACCCTCATAGAGGTTTTTTTGAGTGTGTATAGTGTGTAGTTGTTAGGCTGTGATGTTGGGGTAATAGAGGGTCTTTGGTGTGTTAGATGCCCCCAGACATGCTTCCCCTGCTGTCCCAGTGTCATTCCAGAGGTGTTGGCATCATTTCCTGGGGTGTCATAGTGGACTTGGTGACTCTCCTGAGTGGAATGGTGGTTTCCCCTGAAACGAACTTTATAGACTATAATGGGGTTCGATATTCGTTTGAATAGTTGAATATTGAGGGGCTATTCAGAACGAATATTGAATATTTCGATGTTCGCTCATCTCTAGTGCAGTCTTTAAAACATACCTCCCAACGATCCCAGATTCTGCGGGACAGTCCTGGACTCAGAATCGTGTCCCGTGGTCCCGGTTGGATGGAGGTATGTCTCAAATTCCTGGATTGTGTCCCACGGTCCCGGAGTCGGGGAGGTGCACTTGCGTTTTTTTAGCCTTTATTGGAGTAATGCGCTTCCATGAGCTGGTCAGCGCAAGCAATAACAATCTCAGTGGTCTGTTTTCAACGAAAAATAAAAATGGATTTATTCGGTAGTGGAACCTTGTTGAACATTCGAGCTTTAGGGGACTCCATTTGTCCTGTTGTCTTGGTTCGGGAATACGTTGGTCACAAGCCCCCTGGTGACGCTTTCCTATTACATGAATGGTGCAGACCATTAACTAGGTAGTAGAGATGAGCGAACACTAAAATGTTCGAGGTTCGAAATTCGATTCGAACAGCCGCTCACTGTTCGAGTGTTCGAATGGGTTTCGAACCCCATTATAGTCTATGGGGAACATAAACTCGTTAAGGGGGAAACCCAAATTCGTGTCTGGAGGGTCACCAAGTCCACTATGACACCCCAGGAAATGATACCAACACCCTGGAATGACACTGGGACAGCAGGGGAAGCATGTCTGGGGGCATAAAAGTCACTTTATTTCATGGAAATCCCTGTCAGTTTGCGATTTTCGCAAGCTAACTTTTCCCCATAGAAATGCATTGGCCAGTGCTGATTGGCCAGAGTACGGAACTCGACCAATCAGCGCTGGCTCTGCTGGAGGAGGCGGAGTCTAAGATAGCTCCACACCAGTCTCCATTCAGGTCCGACCTTAGACTCCGCCTCCTCCGGCAGAGCCAGCGCTGATTGGCCGAAAGCTGGCCAATGCATTCCTATGCGAATGCAGACTTAGCAGTGCTGAGTCAGTTTTGCTCAACTACACATCTGATGCACACTCGGCACTGCTACATCAGATGTAGCAATCTGATGTAGCAGAGCCGAGGGTGCACTAGAACCCCTGTGCAAACTCAGTTCACGCTAATAGAATGCATTGGCCAGCGCTGATTGGCCAATGCATTCTATTAGCCCGATGAAGTAGAGCTGAATGTGTGTGCTAAGCACACACATTCAGCACTGCTTCATCAAGCCAATACAATGCATTAGCCAGTGCTGATTGGCCAGAGTACGGAATTCGGCCAATCAGCGCTGGCTCTGCTGGAGGAGGCGGAGTCTAAGGTCGCTCCACACCAGTCTCCATTCAGGTCCGACCTTAGACTCCGCCTCCTCCGGCAGAGCCAGCGCTGATTGGCCGAAGGCTGGCCAATGCATTCCTATGCGAATGCAGACTTAGCAGTGCTGAGTCAGTTTTGCTCAACTACACATCTGATGCACACTCGGCACTGCTACATCAGATGTAGCAATCTGATGTAGCAGAGCCGAGGGTGCACTAGAACCCCTGTGCAAACTCAGTTCACGCTAATAGAATGCATTGGCCAGCGCTGATTGGCCAATGCATTCTATTAGCCCGATGAAGTAGAGCTGAATGTGTGTGCTAAGCACACACATTCAGCACTGCTTCATCAAGCCAATACAATGCATTAGCCAGTGCTGATTGGCCAGAGTACGGAATTCGGCCAATCAGCGCTGGCCAATGCATTCTATTAGCCCGATGAAGTAGAGCTGAATGTGTGTGCTAAGCACACACATTCAGCACTGCTTCATCAAGCCAATACAATGCATTAGCCAGTGCTGATTGGCCAGAGTACGGAATTCGGCCAATCAGCGCTGGCTCTGCTGGAGGAGGCGGAGTCTAAGGTCGCTCCACACCAGTCTCCATTCAGGTCCGACCTTAGACTCCGCCTCCTCCGGCAGAGCCAGCGCTGATTGGCCGAAGGCTGGCCAATGCATTCCTATGCGAATGCAGACTTAGCAGTGCTGAGTCAGTTTTGCTCAACTACACATCTGATGCACACTCGGCACTGCTACATCAGATGTAGCAATCTGATGTAGCAGAGCCGAGGGTGCACTAGAACCCCTGTGCAAACTCAGTTCACGCTAATAGAATGCATTGGCCAGCGCTGATTGGCCAATGCATTCTATTAGCCCGATGAAGTAGAGCTGAATGTGTGTGCTAAGCACACACATTCAGCTCTACTTCATCGGGCTAATAGAATGCATTGGCCAGCGCTGATTGGCCAGAGTACGGAACTCGACCAATCAGCGCTGGCTCTGCTGGAGGAGGCGGAGTCTAAGGTCGGACCTGAATGGAGACTGGTGTGGAGCGATCTTAGACTCCGCCTCCTCCAGCAGAGCCAGCGCTGATTGGCCGAATTCCGTACTCTGGCCAATCAGCACTGGCTAATGCATTGTATTGGCGTGATGAAGCAGTGCTGAATGTGTGTGCTTAGCACACACATTCAGCTCTACTTCATCGGGCTAATAGAATGCATTGGCCAGCGCTGATTGGCCGAATTCCGTACTCTGGCCAATCAGTGCTGGCCAATGCATTCTATTAGCTTGATGAAGCAGAGTGTGCACAAGGGTTCAAGCGCACCCTCGGCTCTGATGTAGGAGAGCCGAGGGTGCACTTGAACCCTTGTGCACCCTCAGCTCTGCTACATCAGAGCCGAGGGTGCGCTTGAACCCTTGTGCACACTCTGCTTCATCAAGCTAATAGAATGCATTGGCCAGCGCTGATTGGCCAATGTATTCTATTAGCCTGATGAAGTAGAGCTGAATGTGTGTGCTAAGCACACACATTCAGCTCTACTTCATCGGGCTAATAGAATGCATTGGCCAGCGCTGATTGGCCAGAGTACGGAACTCGACCAATCAGCGCTGGCTCTGCTGGAGGAGGCGGAGTCTAAGATCGCTCCACACCAGTCTCCATTCAGGTCCGACCTTAGACTCCGCCTCCTCCAGCAGAGCCAGCGCTGATTGGCCGAATTCCGTACTCTGGCCAATCAGCACTGGCTAATGCATTGTATTGGCTTGATGAAGCAGTGCTGAATGTGTGTGCTTAGCACACACATTCAGCTCTACTTCATCGGGCTAATAGAATGCATTGGCCAATCAGCGCTGGCCAATGCATTCTATTAGCGTGAACTGAGTTTGCACAGGGGTTCTAGTGCACCCTCGGCTCTGCTACATCAGATTGCTACATCTGATGTAGCAGTGCCGAGTGTGCATCAGATGTGTAGTTGAGCAAAACTGACTCAGCACTGCTAAGTATGCATTCGCATAGGAATGCATTGGCCAGCCTTCGGCCAATCAGCGCTGGCTCTGCCGGAGGAGGCGGAGTCTAAGGTCGGACCTGAATGGAGACTGGTGTGGAGCGATCTTAGACTCCGCCTCCTCCAGCAGAGCCAGCGCTGATTGGCCGAATTCCGTACTCTGGCCAATCAGCACTGGCTAATGCATTGTATTGGCTTGATGAAGCAGTGCTGAATGTGTGTGCTTAGCACACACATTCAGCTCTACTTCATCGGGCTAATAGAATGCATTGGCCAATCAGCGCTGGCCAATGCATTCTATTAGCGTGAACTGAGTTTGCACAGGGGTTCTAGTGCACCCTCGGCTCTGCTACATCAGATTGCTACATCTGATGTAGCAGTGCCGAGTGTGCATCAGATGTGTAGTTGAGCAAAACTGACTCAGCACTGCTAAGTCTCTGCATTCGCATAGGAATGCATTGGCCAGCCTTCGGCCAATCAGCGCTGGCTCTGCCGGAGGAGGCGGAGTCTAAGGTCGGACCTGAATGGAGACTGGTGTGGAGCGATCTTAGACTCCGCCTCCTCCAGCAGAGCCAGCGCTGATTGGTCGAGTTCCGTACTCTGGCCAATCAGCGCTGGCCAATGCATTCTATTAGCCCGATGAAGTAGAGCTGAATGTGTGTGCTTAGCACACACATTCAGCTCTACTTCATCAGGCTAATAGAATACATTGGCCAATCAGCGCTGGCCAATGCATTCTATTAGCTTGATGAAGCAGAGTGTGCACAAGGGTTCAAGCGCACCCTCGGCTCTGATGTAGCAGAGCTGAGGGTGCACAAGGGTTCAAGTGCACCCTCGGCTCTCCTACATCAGAGCCGAGGGTGCGCTTGAACCCTTGTGCAGCCTCGGCTCTGCTACATCAGAGCCGAGGGTGCGCTTGAACCCTTGTGCACACTCTGCTTCATCAAGCTAATAGAATGCATTGGCCAGCACTAATTGGCCAGAGTACGGAATTCGGCCAATCAGCGCTGGCCAATGCATCCCTATGGGAAAAAGTTTATCTCACAAAAATCACAATTAAACACCCGATAGAGCCCCAAAAAGTTATTTTTAATAACATTCCCCCCTAAATAAAGGTTATCCCTAGCTATCCCTGCCTGTACAGCTATCCCTGTCTCATAGTCACAAAGTTCACATTCTCATATGACCCGGATTTGAAATCCACTATTCGTCTAAAATGGAGGTCACCTGATTTCGGCAGCCAATGACTTTTTCCAATTTTTTTCAATGCCCCCAGTGTCGTAGTTCCTGTCCCACCTCCCCTGCGCTGTTATTGGTGCAAAAAAGGCGCCAGGGAAGGTGGGAGGGGAATCGAATTTTGGCGCACTTTACCACGTGGTGTTCGATTCGATTCGAACATGGCGAACACCCTGATATCCGATCGAACATGTGTTCGATAGAACACTGTTCGCTCATCTCTACTAGGTAGCAATTTATTTCCATTTTTAAACGGTGTCTCCCGGTACTGGGGCTGGATAAGCCACGTGACCACTGAGGCCCAATGACAAGCCTCCGCAGTCTGTGATGTCAGTGCAGAGGTCTGAAGACCAGCGCTGGAGCCCAGGAGTGGTGAGTACCACTGTTTGCTGTGTTCACTCACCTTCCCTGGTCTCTGCTCATTATACTGGGGGGTCTGAAGATGCTCCATAATATAATAGCAGTGTTGTCTCAGTCGTGTTAAGTATGAACGAAACCACCAGAGGAACAACAACAAATACTCCAAGTGCCGCAGCTCTAATTTTCGGGGGAGTTCCCTGGAGGTCTAAAGGAGGATCAGAGGCGGCTGTGGGCAGGGCGTAGTCCAGAAGGTAACAGCTTATTCAGTGGCATAACTAGGAATGGCGGGGCCCCGTGGCGAACTTTTGAAATGGCCCCCACCCTCCAACCGACACCGAAGACCTCAAACAGCCCCCTCCTCCGCACTCTATTATGTCCCTTAGTGGCCCCTGCACACAGTATTATGCCCCATAGTGGCCCCTGCACAAAGTATTATCCCCCATAGTGGCCCCTGTACACAGTATTATCCCCCATAGTGACCCCTGCACACAGTATTATGCCCCATAGTGGCCCCTGCACACAGTATTATCCCCCATAGTGACCCCTGCACACAGTATTATGTCCCATAGTGGCCCCTGCACACAGTATTATGTCCCATAGTGGCCCCTGCACACAGTATTATGTCCCATAGTGGTCCCTGCACACAGTATTATGTCCCATAGTGGCCCCTGCACACAGTATTATGTCCCATAGTGACCCCTGCACACAGTATTATGCCCCATAGTGGCCCCTGCACACAGTATTATCCCCCATAGTGGCCCCTGCACACACCAATATACCCCATAGTGGCCCCTGCACACAGTATTATCCCCCATAGTGGCCCCTGCACACAGTATTATGCCCCATAGTGGCCCCTGCACACAGTATTATGTCCCATAGTGGCCCCTGCACACAGTATTATGCCCCATAGTGGCCCCTGCACACAGTATTATGCCCCATAGTGGCCCCTGCACACAGTATTATGTCCCCATAGTGGCCCCTGCACACAGTATTATGCCCCATAGTGGCCCCTGCACACAGTATTATCCCCCATAGTGTCCCCTGCACACAGTATTATGCCCCATAGTGGCCCCTGCACACAGTATTATGTCCCCATAGTGGCCCCTACACAAAGTATTATGCCCCATAGTGGCCCCTGCACACAGTATTATGTCCCATAGTGGCCCCTGTACACAGTATTATGTCCCATAGTGGCCCCTGCACAAAGTATTATACCCCATAGTGGCCCCTGCACACAGTATTATGTCCCATAGTGGCCCCTGCACACAGTATTATGTCCCCATAGTGGCCCCTACACAAAGTATTATGCCCCATAGTGGCCCCTGCACACAGTATTATGTCCCATAGTGGCCCCTGCACACAGTATTATGCCCCATAGTGGCCCCTGCACAAAGTATTATACCCCATAGTGGCCCCTGCACACAGTATTATGTCCCATAGTGGCCCCTGCACACAGTATTATGTCCCATAGTGGCCCCTGCACACAGTATTATGTCCCATAGTGTCCCCTGAACACAGTATTATACCCCATAGTGGCCCCTGCACACAGTATTATCCCCCATAGTGGCCCCTGCACACAGTATTATCCCCCATGGTGGCCCCTGCACACAGTATTATGTCCCATAGTGTCCCCTGCACACAGTATTATCCCCCATGGTGGCCCCTGCACACAGTATTATCCCCCATGGTGGCCCCTGCACACAGTATTATGTCCCATAGTGTCCCCTGCACACAGTATTATGTCCCATAGTGGCCCCTGCACACAGTATTATGCCCCATAGTGGCCCCTGCACACAGTATTATGTCCCATAGTGGCCCCTGTACACAGTATTATGTCCCTTAGTGGCCCCTGCACACAGTATTATGTCCCATAGTGGCCCCTGCACACAGTATTATGCCCCATAGTGGCCCCTGCACACAGTATTATGCCCCATAGTGGCCCCTGCACACAGTATTATGTCCCCATAGTGGCCCCTGCACACAGTATTATGCCCCATAGTGGCCCCTGCACACAGTATTATCCCCCATAGTGGCCCCTGTACACAGTATTATGTCCCATAGTGGCCCCTGCACACAGTATTATGCCCCATAGTGGCCCCTGCACACAGTATTATGTCCCCATAGTGGCCCCTACACAAAGTATTATGCCCCATAGTGGCCCCTGCACACAGTATTATGTCCCATAGTGGCCCCTGTACACAGTATTATGTCCCATAGTGGCCCCTGCACAAAGTATTATACCCCATAGTGGCCCCTGCACACAGTATTATGTCCCCATAGTGGCCCCTACACAAAGTATTATGCCCCATAGTGGCCCCTGCACACAGTATTATGTCCCATAGTGGCCCCTGCACACAGTATTATGCCCCATAGTGGCCCCTGCACAAAGTATTAAACCCCATAGTGGCCCCTGCACACAGTATTATGTCCCATAGTGGCCCCTGCACACAGTATTATGTCCCATAGTGGCCCCTGCAAACAGTATTATGTCCCATAGTGTCCCCTGCACACAGTATTATACCCCATAGTGGCCCCTGCACACAGTATTATCCCCCATAGTGGCCCCTGCACACAGTATTATCCCCCATGGTGGCCCCTGCACACAGTATTATGTCCCATAGTGTCCCCTGCACACAGTATTATCCCCCATGGTGGCCCCTGCACACAGTATTATCCCCCATGGTGGCCCCTGCACACAGTATTATGTCCCATAGTGTCCCCTGCACACAGTATTATGTCCCATAGTGGCCCCTGCACACAGTATTATGCCCCATAGTGGCCCCTGCACACAGTATTATGTCCCATAGTGGCCCCTGTACACAGTATTATGTCCCTTAGTGGCCCCTGCACACAGTATTATGTCCCATAGTGGCCCCTGCACACAGTATTATGCCCCATAGTGGCCCCTGCACACAGTATTATGCCCCATAGTGGCCCCTGCACACAGTATTATGTCCCCATAGTGGCCCCTGCACACAGTATTATGCCCCATAGTGGCCCCTGCACACAGTATTATCCCCCATAGTGGCCCCTGTACACAGTATTATGCCCCATAGTGGCCCCTGCACACAGTATTATGTCCCCATAGTGGCCCCTACACAAAGTATTATGCCCCATAGTGGCCCCTGCACACAGTATTATGTCCCATAGTGGCCCCTGTACACAGTATTATGTCCCATAGTGGCCCCTGCACACAGTATTATGCCCCATAGTAGCCCCTGTACACAGTATTATGTCCCATAGTGGCCCCTGCACACAGTATTATGCCCCATAGTGGCCCCTGCACACAGTATTATGCCCCATAGTGGCCCCTGCACAAAGTATTATACCCCATAGTGGCCCCTGCACACAGTATTATGTCCCATAGTGGCTCCTGCACACAGTATTATGTCCCATAGTGGCCCCTGCACACAGTATTATGTCCCATAGTGTCCCCTGCACACAGTATTATACCCCATAGTGGCCCCTGCACACAGTATTATCCCCCATAGTGGCCCCTGCACACAGTATTATCCCCCATGGTGGCCCCTGCACACAGTATTATGTCCCATAGTGTCCCCTGCACACAGTATTATCCCCCATGGTGGCCCCTGCACACAGTATTATGTCCCATAGTGGCCCCTGCACACAGTATTATCCCCCATGGTGGCCCCTGCACACAGTATTATGTCCCATAGTGTCCCCTGCACACAGTATTATGCCCCATAGTGGCCCCTGCACACAGTATTATGTCCCATAGTGGCCCCTGCACACAGTATTATGCCCCATAGTTGCCCCTGCACACAGTATTATGTCCCATAGTGGCCCCTGCACACAGTATTATGCCCCATAGTTGCCCCTGCACACAGTATTATGTCCCATAGTGGCCCCTGCACACAGTATTATGTCCCATAGTGGCCCCTGCACACAGTATTATGCCCCATAGTGGCCCCTGCACACAGTATTATGCCCCATAGTTGCCCCTGCACACAGTATTATCCCCCATAGTGGCCCCTGCACACAGTATTATGTCCCATAGTGGCCCCTGCACACAGTATTATGCCCCATAGTTGCCCCTGCACACAGTATTATGTCCCATAGTGGCCCCTGCACACAGTATTATCCCCCATAGTGGCCCCTGCACACAGTATTATACCCCATAGTGTCCCCTGCACACAGTATTATCCCCCATAGTGGCCCCTGCACACAGTATTATGTCCCATAGTGGCCCCTGCACATAGTATTATCCCCCATGGTGGCCCCTGCACACAGTATTATGTCCCATAGTGTCCCCTGAACACAGTATTATGCCCCATAGTGGCCCCTGCACACAGTATTATGTCCCATAGTGGCCCCTGCACACAGTATTATGCCCCATAGTGGCCCCTGCACACAGTATTATGTCCCATAGTGGCCCCTGCACACAGTATTATCCCCCATAGTGGCCCCTGCACACAGTATTATACCCCATAGTGTCCCCTACACACAGTATTATCCCCCATAGTGGCCCCTGCACACAGTATTATGTCCCATAGTGGCCCCTGCACATAATATTATCCCCCATGGTGGCCCCTGCACACAGTATTATGTCCCATAGTGTCCCCTGCACACAGTATTATGCCCCATAGTGGCCCAAGCACACAGTATTATGTCCCATAGTGGCCCCTGCACACAGTATTATGTCCCATAGTGGCCCCTGCACACAGTATTATGTCCCATAGTGGCCCCTGCACACAGTATTATCCCCCATAGTGGCCCCTGCACACAGTATTATGTCCCATAGTGGCCCCTGCACACAGTATTATCCCCCATAGTGGCCCCTGCACACAGTATTATGTCCCATAGTGGCCCCTGCACACAGTATTATACCCCATAGTGGCCCCTGTACACAGTATAATGTCCCATAGTGGCCCCTGCACACAGTATTATACACCATAGTGGCCCCTGCACACAGTATTACGTCCCATAGTGGCCCCTGCACACAGTATTATGTCCCATAGTGGCTCCTGCACACAGTATTATGTCCCATAGTGTCCCCTGCACACAGTATTATGCCCCATAGTGGCCCCTGCACACAGTATTATGTCCCTTAGTGGCCCCTGCACACAGTATTATGTCCCATAGTGACCCCTGCACACAGTATTATGTCCCATAGTGGCCCCTGCACACAGTATTATGCCCCATAGTGGCCCCTGCACACAGTATTATGTCCCATAGTGGCCCCTGCACACAGTATTATGTCCCATAGTGACCCCTGCACACAGTATTATGTCCCATAGTGGTCCCTGCACACAGTATTA